>NC_047145.1:22530232-22667732 GCF_009829125.3 Periophthalmus magnuspinnatus | reverse complement strand
GAGAATTTTGGATTTCATTAAAATCTTATTGCAGTTTTAAAAGCGCCTGACCACCAGAGGGAGCACTTGCACACAAATCAGCATCATCTGCATATAAATGTTTGAGGCTTTCTCTTGAATTGCAACCAACAGAATTAAAAAATATAGTAAAAAGTAGCGGGCCCAGCACTGAGCCTTGGGGTGCCCCTTTACCTAAAGTTAGAAAATCTGATTTAAAACCTGCGAATCGGCTTCTACTGCCTGGGTTTAGTTTGAAAGATAATTTTGGAACCAGTTACATGTAGCGGAGTTAAATCTAATCTTCAGACGCCCCGGGACGACGCCGTGATCCACCGAATCAAAAGCTTTAGTTAAATCAATAAACAGAGACACGCAGTCTGGTTATAAAAGATGTGGAAATGTCATTTAAAACGTTTTGTGTTTGCAGAGACTTTGCCCTTTTCAGAAACTCGACTGATAAGAATTTAAAATGGAGGATTTATTTAAGTTAAGTTTAAATTCTAACTTGATTTGTAACTAACTTTTGTAAAACTTTTAGATATTGGCTGGAAATTACTTTTTTAATTACGTTTTTAGTTGTTCCAGTTTTATGTAAAGACAAAACATGAGCTTTTGTTTTTCCATCGTTCTGGTGTAACTCACATTTGAACAGATAAATAAATGTGAGACAGGGTTAGGGTTAGTCTCTGTTTAAATCCAGGCTCCAAAATATAAATAAATAAAAAATATACAATGAAGTTGAAGTAAATATTTGGTAACAGAAGTTTTGGACGAACGTCTCCAGCTCCTGTCGACGTCTCTGGATCTGGTTCACACAGACGATATAAACATTTCATATTTACCAGATGCACACGGAGATTTCTGACTCAAGAGCTGCTTTTAAAATACAATAATTACTGTATTTTTTGGAATACACGTCACACTTTTTTCATAGTTTGTCCAGTTATGCGACTCAGATGCAATTTTATATGTGAAATATGTTTTTTTTTTCTTTATTATGCATTTTTTAGGTGGTGCGACTTATACTCCGGAAAATACGGTGTCTGCACTGGCCCAAAACAGATTTTTGTTATTATGCTGCATGAAAAATTTTTAAATATGATATAATTTTGTATTTATTATTTATTTTTATTACTATATATGTTTGTGTTTTTTTATTAATTAATTTTATCTTAATATTTATTTTTAAAGTACATTTTTTTCACTTCAATTTCATCATTCTTTAGCCACACACACACACACACACCCCCACACACCCCCACACACACACACATGAACCCTCACTCATTGTTCACTTTTATTTATTATAATTTCTTTCTTTTTTTATTTTTATTTATTATTATTTATTTATTCATTTATTTTTTTTACTATATATGGTTTTGTTTTTTATTTATTATTATTATTATTTATTTATTTTTATTACTATATATGTTTTTTATTAATTCATTTTATCTTAATATTTATTTTTAAAGTACATTTTTTTCACTTCAGTTTCATCATTCTTTAGCCACACACACACACACACACTGTTTTGTTATTAATGTGTCTTGGACCTACAGTGTTGTATTTAAAAATGCTTCACTTGCCTGTCTGTTTTTAAATAAATAAATTCAAAACAGTAAAAACATGTGCGTGACTCGTGGGTTTAAATGATGATGTGTAATGTGACGCTTAAATGTTTGTAAATGCTCCTCAGGCTGAACAGTCTCCATCTCGACTCTATCCGTCTTTTTAATGTCCTCAATGAACTTTTGAACTGCACAGCCCGAGTACTGAGACTAAGTACCTGGGAAAATTACTCCTTTTACAAATTATACTTAAACTTCAAGCTGAGAACCGACGAAATCATCCAGTTTGGTTCAGTTCTGTTGTAATAAACGGAGTAACTCACTGAGGTAACGCCGTTTATTTCTGCGTGTTGTTGTTTTGTGAGATGTTTGAACAAAAAGAACAGGTTTTTGTCTTTAACCCTTTAAATCAGGGGCGTTAAACTCATTTTCACCGACGGCCACATCAACAAAATGGTCGCTCTCAAAGGGCCAGATGTAACTGTAACATAAATGTCACTACGTTTTAATCTTGTTCATGAACCGTTTCTATATTTATTACTTATTCAAGTTACAAATATTACATATGGATTTGCATAGACATGAAAAAATGGCTGTTTAACTGTGTATCTCCTGATAAACTGACATTTTAAGACAGTCATACTTTAAATTTACTTTGTCGCGGCCACATAAAATGACCTGGCGGGCCGCATTTGGCCCACGGGCCTTGAGTTTGACACATGTGCTTTAAGGACTGAGCACATCATAGACCATTATACCTCACCTACACTTTTTTTTTTTCGTTTTTTAGCCATAAAAATAATGTTAAAGGAAGTATCAGCCTTTACTTTTGCCCCTTTTCACAAAACTTCCTCTATTTTACAAATCCATCCTTATTTTTCCATCGATGCATCAGATAAACTAGTTTAAGTAGAAGAAAAATATAAAAACGAATATAAAAATATATAAAAACAAATGTACTTTTGAGTTGCTTTTATGCAAACGAACATTGAAAAAACTATGTGGCAGCTTAGAAACACTTCAAATTACATATATAAACAATAATCAACATTTATATGAGAGATTATGCAGATTGTACTTAGAGTTAGGTTTTTACAGCTCTTCCAATAAAAAAAAAGTCAGGCGTTTTTGCAGCTAAGACAATGATTTTGCCAGGTCATATTTTTTGGAATTTCTACTAAAGAAGATCAGAAGTTCTGCAGTTTATGAGTTTGTATCTTTGGTAAAGTAAGTAACATATTTAAAGAGCCCCTCTGCTTTAAGACGCTGTTTGAGCACAATAGTTTGAGGAGTTACGGTAATGGAAAGTCCACAACCACGACGAGTTATATTCAACTAAAATATAAAGTTTAAATTAACGTAACTACATTTAACATGAGACAGTGAGTGTTTTGAGAGCTGTTTTTCCCCATGTATTTGAGCTAAATGTGTCTTAACCGTAGCTTGTTTATATAAATGGACGTAGCTAACCTGCTAGCCGGCGCGTTCCAAACAGGAAGTGCTCATGGACGCACTTCCTGCTCCATCGACTCTCATTATTTTGGTTTTAAATGTTTGTATTAACCTGCTCTACATCATCCTGGGGTTATTTTTTTATTTTTTTGTTATTTTGAGGGTTTTTTTTTTAATTATATTTTACTTATTTTTATTTTTGAGATTTTTCTTTTTTTCTTTTTGAGTTTTTTTTATTTTTTATTCATTTATTTTTTATTTTTGCTATTCTGAGTTTTGTTTTTTTTTTTGTTATTTTTTATTTTTACTTATTTTCTTTTTGAGTTATTTTGAGTTTTTTCTTTTTTTCTTTTTGAGTTTTTTTAATTTATTTATTTTTGCTATTCTGAGTTTTTTGTTGTTTTTTTTAGTTATTTTGAGTTTTTCTATTTTTTTATTATTATTATTTTTGAGCGTTTTTTAAAATTATTTTTATTATATTTTTTGTATTTTTTTTTGTATTTTTTTTTTTTCAGGCGTCTTCTTTCCCCAAGGTCGCTCCTGTTAGCGTTAGCAACAGGTTTGATTGACAGAGTTGAGTAGAAAGTAGAACAAATTTTTAAAAATAGTTAGTTTAAGCAGCTCATGGGGTCAAAACACGTCCGCCGTGTGACGTCTAGATCTATTTATGAAGCGTTTGACTGTCTGATAATCATAAAATACACGTTAGCATGCTAGTTGTTGTTTATCGTCACGGCAAAACTCCGCACTCTGCTCTGAGAGTCACGTACGGAAAAAGAATAAAGATGTTTGGAACGTGTGAGGTAAGCGAGGAACAACTTAGGACCTGTTTTTCACATTTTTAAGACTAAAAATCCGGTTCAGCGTCTTTATAAATGTTTATTTTTTATATTTTCTCGTCCGAAATTTGCGCGGAAAATTAGCTCTGCTGCAGCGAGCCAAGTGGCCAAAAGTTCACTCCGATTTTAATTAGAAAATCTGAACTTTTAACGTGAAAGTGCCGAGTTTACGCCGCGGCAGTGTGTTGATATGAGCTCGGGAGGGGGAGGAGCGCATAGGGAGCGGGGGTGATTGTGGGAGCGGGGGTGATTGTGGGAGCGGGGGTGACTCCGGGAGGACGTATCGCTTTGGGTCATGTGTTGTTAGTGTTGCGCTGTGGGAACTGTGTGTGAGTGTGTTGTATTTATGCTGCTTTGGGATCTCGGGCTGATACCGGTGACCTCTGACCTCCGGGACCACCACCCCATCAGGGCGCCTCCCACGTGGTCAGAGAGAGGGTCCAGAAAAATGGACGGGACGCGTCATCTGGACGGGGTCGCGCACGTACGGCCCGGTTTCTGCTAAATCGATACGAGCTGAGTTGGTGTTTTACTTTTTGCACATTCTGCTGCTTTGGGTTCTTTATGTCCCCGTCCCTTTAATGCCTCTTAAAGGGACGGACAGTGGTTTTAAAGGGACAGACGGTGGTTTTAAAGGGACGGGCGGTGGTTTTAAAGGGACGGACAGTGGTTTTAAAGGGACGGGCGGTGGTTTTAAAGGGACGGACAGTGGTTTTAAAGGGATGGGCGGTGGTTTTAAAGGGAGGGGCGGTGGTTTTAAAGGGATGGGCGGTGGTTTTAAAGGGAGGGGCGGTGGTTTTAAAGGGATGGGCGGTGGTTTTAAAGGGAGGGGCGGTGGTTTTAAAGGGATGGGCAGTAGTTTTAAAGGGATGGGCGGTAGTTTTAAAGGGATGGGCGGTAGTTTTAAAGGGATGGGCGGTGGTTTTAAAGGGTTGGGCGGTGGTTTTAAAGGGATGGACGGTAGTTTTAAAGGGATGGACGGTAGTTTTAAAGGGAGGGGCGGTGGTTTTAAAGGGACGGGCGGTGGTTTTAAAGGGACGGGCGGTGGTTTTAAAGGGAGGGGCGGTGGTTTTAAAGGGATGGGCGGTGGTTTTAAAGGGAGGGGCGGTGGTTTTAAAGGGATGGGCGGTGGTTTTAAAGGGAGGGGCGGTGGTTTTAAAGGGATGGGCAGTAGTTTTAAAGGGATGGGCGGTAGTTTTAAAGGGACGGTAGTTTTAAAGGGATGGGCGGTGGTTTTAAAGGGTTGGGCGGTGGTTTTAAAGGGATGGACGGTAGTTTTAAAGGGATGGACGGTAGTTTTAAAGGGAGGGGCGGTGGTTTTAAAGGGACGGGCGGTGGTTTTAAAGGGACGGGCGGTGGTTTTAAAGGGACGGGCGGTGGTTTTAAAGGGATGGGCGGTGGTTTTAAAGGGATGGGCGAGACCATTGAAAGGTGGGACCATATACTGTATCAATAATTTGCACGGTGTTTAATCCAGATGCCCTTCCAGACGTGATCCTGACTTATAAAATTTGGTTTATTTACTGCTGAAATTGGGGCCATTTATTGATAATTGGTGTGGTGTTTAATCCAGATGCCCTTCCAGATCCAGACGCAACCCACACCCAAGATTTGGTTTATTTACTGCTGAAGATTGGGACCATATATTAAGAAATTCCGTGGTGTTTAATCCAGATGCCCTTCCAGATCCAGACACATCCCTGACCTGTACGATTTGGTTTATTTACCGCTCAAAAGTAATTGGTTTATTTGGTTTATTTGGTTTATTTGGTTTATTTACTGCTCAAATACCGTTAAAGAGTGAGCCCATGTATCAATAACTCACATGGTGTTTAATCCAGATGCCCTTCCAGATCCAGACACACTTTAAACTCCATATTGACACAGATTACACTCCGGCTCGAGTCGAGATTCTCTGAAATTGTTCAAATCTCACAAATCTTTTTTTTTTTCGTTTTTCTTCAGCTTCAGTTGTGTTTTATTTACTGTTTTTCCACAGCGTTTCTACTCGAGCTGTTTACTCTAGAAACACAAGGCCAAAACGCTCCAGCTGGTCTCGAGTCGTCCTCACACACACTTCACACACAGCGGTTTGTGCGTGTCGACGACGATCGGTTGTGCATATTCTGCTCGTGTCGTCTCAAGAGCCTCTTCTGGAGCCTCTGTTCACTTTTATCGCCGCAAACGCACGAGACGAGAGCAGGTACGGCTAAAATAAGACCAGAGGAGGTTTAAATAAAATATGAAGCGTGTGGAGGTGCGACGTGCAGACGCAGCACTTCATGACGAGCTTAATAAATAATCAAATGTATCGAGGATGATGTCGTGTCAAACTCTCACCTCTCGGGACGTCCCAGGATGCACCGCGCGTCGCTTCTGCTGCATCGTTTTGCATCGAAATGGCAAATTACGGCAGATCCCCGGGCGGATTCACGCACTAATAATAAAACGTCTCCTCGGATTATAGAGATTAGCGCTGCTCCTGTAAACACACGACACTGAGATCGAGGTTATAAACTGCAGTTCTTTAAGATGGAACCGGGTTTGGGCCTCGTTCTGCCGAAGGTGAAGATTTCTGTGAACAACTTTGACTTATAAAAATCACGAAAAAAAGATGTACAGTGGTCCCCCGTTCCAAAAATAACCCGCAATATGAGAAATCGGCAAAGTATCAGCTTTATTTTTTACATTATTCTCTCTGTTTTTGTCTGTCAAACCCCTCACCACACACTTTATACACTTTTCTCACACAGGCGTTAACATTTTCTCACATTTCTCTCTCGTTTAAACTCTCTCAAAGTTCAAACCTTCGTAGATTTTAAAATGAACCACAGTATTATAGAATGAGGCTGAATACTTTACTGTACTGTAAATAAAAATGGCAGCTTTTAGAAATACTGTAACTAATTTAATTCTAATGATCGATCTTCAAAGTTGGACACTTTAGAAATGATTAAGAGCGACTCAGGTGTATTTCTACAGTTCCTCCTGCCGTCGCTTCGCTGTAATGTCTCGTAATGTTCTTTTTCCTGCAGTTACTGATCCACAAAGCTAAAGCAAACTCCATCCTTACGTCTTGTTGCAGTTTCAGCCCTTTGTTAAAACTTATTGCTGCTGTTGTCCTCTCGTTATTTTCCTCTTTCTTTATGTGACAAACCGAAGATTCATTTATTCCGTAACGTCGCCCCCTACAGCCGCGGAACTTCTACCAGACGTCAAACTTTATATGCGACGGTTAGCATGTTCCTCGACCTTTTGGGTGCGACCGTAGGCGCCTTTGTCGGTGCAGAACGTTTCATCGACATCGTGGGTTTTGTCGGGGAGAAAACAAATTGCAAACGTACAGCACTTCAGAGTCACACTGAGATCCAACGTTTATGTAAATTTGTCTGAACACATTCTGTACTGGACAGGAGACACGGCACGGAGGAGACTGATGGACAATGGTCTACAGTCCAACAGCCAATCAGGACGCACGACACAATGGTCTACAGTCCAACAGCCAATCAGGACGCACGACACAATGCACGTTCACACACATACACAGTTTTTTTTCATGTAAGACAGAACAGTGTTGTTTCACTTTTATCATCCGCAAACCAGGAAGTAGTGTCGGTACGCTGTTAGCATGCTAGTTGTTGTTGTTGTGGCCTCTGAAAGTTGTGAAAAATGGTAAATGATCCAATTTTACAGCACTTTTCCACCTGCTCCTTTAACACACATATTTATACAGCTCTGGGGGGGGGGGGGGGTGAGTGCGTTGCTCAAAGACACAACGACAGCTGGAATCGTGCCTCACACAATGTCGCTGGTGCAAAGTGTCGGCGCAGAGCTCACAGCCTCAGACTCCTCCAAACATCTTGACCTATAACAGGTTAAATCAGGTCCAGAGCTGGAGGCGTGTGGTCAGAGCTGATAAGAGACAGACCGCGGCGTCCAGAGGAAAACTGCCCCCGAGGACGCCGTAAAACCCGGGAAAACTGTACAACGAGGAAACATCAAGACCTCGGGCAAAACAGTTTGTCCCTGTGGGCGGAGTTCGTTTACGGACAAAGAAAAACGGGCTTTTCACGTTCACGAGTAACATGTAAAATAGGTGAGTTTTCCCTTGACGTTAAATCCTTAGAAAGTGGAAAAGTTGTGTAAAAATATAAAATAAAATAAAATATAAAGTTTTGAAAATGGCCAAACTGTTTAGAAACTTAGAGATGCTTCTTTTAAAATCTCTGGTACGTCCATAGACTGTTTATATAAATGGATGTAGCTAACCTGCTAGCTAACAGCTCCATCAACTCTCGCCGCTCTCTGTCCCTGCTCAGACTCATTTTGGTTTTAAATGTTCGTATTAACCCTCTACATGATCCTGGGGTACTTTTTTTTTTATTATTATTTTGAGTTATTTTGAGTTTTTATTTGTTTTTTGTATTTTGAGGGTTTCTTTTTTTTTGTTTTTTTTTTTGTAATTTTTTTTTACCTTTTTTGTTGTTTTGAGGTTTTTTTTTCTGTTTTTTTAGTTAATTTCAGGGTTGTTGTTTGTTTGTTTTTAGTTATTTTGACTTGTTTTGTTGTTGTTGTTATTTTAAGAGGGTTTTTTTGTTATTTTTATTATATTTTTTGTTGTTTTGTGTTTTAGTTTTTTTACATTAATTTTCTGTCATTTTTTGTTTATTTTTTTAGTTATTTTGAGTAGGTTATTTATTTATTTTTTATTTTTTTGTTTCCGTCTCCTCTCTCTGTCTCTGCTGCTTCAGACTCATTTTGGTCTTAAATGTTCGTATTAACCCTCTACATGATCCTGGGATACTTTTTTTTTTTTTTTTTTTTTAATTTTGAGTTTTTATTTGTTTTTGGGGGGTTTTTTTTGAGTTTTTTTTCTCTTTTTTAAGTTTTTTTTTTTTTACCTTTTGTGTTATTTTGGGGTTTTTTTTCCTTTTTTAAATTTAATTTCAGGTTTGATTGGGTTTTTTTTTAGTTATTTTGATTTGGTTTTTTGTTTATGTTTTTGTTTTTGTCTATTTTGAGAGAGGTTTTTTTGTTATTTTTACTATAATTTTTTTAAAAATAAATTTACTGTGTTTTTTTTTGCGTGTTTTTCTGTTCACCCGACGTCCCGTGTCTTTAAAATCGCCCTTACATCGCCGGGTTGTGTGTGTGCGCTGCGGCGTATGGCACTGGCACTTCCTGCTCCGCTCTTTACTGAAACTCGCCGGGTCAACCCACTTCCCTGAATTCTTCTGTCAACTCTGGGAAAAAAACTCCGATATCCTTCCTGCCGCTCCGTCGCCGTGGAGACGTTGTAAAAAAAAAACCCATCCTCGGGGACCGCCGCCGCGTCCAAACCCACGGCACAAAACGACTGAACCACTGTCCCCTGTGTTTGCGTCGCGGCACAGAGGCTGATTTCCTGTATAGTTTTGCGTCGCATAAATAACCCGTTTCCTCGTCGGGTGTTTGTTTCGGGCGGCGGACATCGTTAAACAGCCATATTGTTTTCAGCTCTGCCCGAGTTTCGCCGCTGTGTCAACACTGGCGAGCGCGGAGCGTGGAACAGCGATGGCGGCATTGTTGGACCCTGTTTATTTACACAAACCAGTGATAAAGCTTCAGTTCCATTGTTTCGCAGGTTTACACTGACACAAATGTGAAGAAACGGAGCGTGAGACTTTGGACGGGAAACTTTAATATTATTGTTTTATTAAAAGTTTTTACATCACGAAAAACTGAGTCTCGTGAGGTTTAAGTCGTGTTATAATGATGTTAAAATGTCAAAAACAGACCTGGAGTTGTGTTTTGTTTCATTCACACATGTTTGAGTCACATTTTATTATTAGTCTGTCACATCTACAAAGCACAAAACGCTCTGTTCCACCTTGTGATGTCATCAAGTGGGAGTTTTCACGTTAACTCCTCCTTTTACCTTTAGTTCAGTCGAGATAAGAGACAACTCCAGGACTGAAATGATCCAAATGATTCTATAAATGAAGGTGTGTGGAGTTTAAAAACACAGTGGAGCACTTCCTGTATCACCACATGATGACATCACAAGGTGGAACAGAGTGTTTTTTTCAGTTTAAGAGAAGAACTCAGCCTAAATCTGCAGTTTTGTTTGTGTGTTAAACATGTGTGAATAAAACAAAAAACACAACTCCAGGTCTGTGTGTGATGAGGAAACAACATTAAAACAGATCAGAAACAGTGTAATATGTTCCACCTTGTGATGTCATCATGTGGTGATACAGGAAGTGCTCCACTGTGTTTTTAAACTCCACACACCTTCATTTCTAGAATCATTTGGATCATTTCAGTCCTGGAGTTGTCTCTTATCTCGACTGAACTAAAGGTAAAAGGAGGAGGAGTTAACATGAAAACTACCACTTGATGACATCACAAGGTGGAACAGAGCGTTTTGTGCTTTGTAGATGTGACAGACTAATAATAAAGTGCGACTCAAACATGTGTGAATGAAACAAAACACAAGTCCAGGTCTGTTTTTGAGGAGGAAACGACATTAGAACAGAGATCAGAAAATGCCCTTTAAACTGATTTAATTGTGTTTTTTGTTGTGGTTTGTTCAGTGAAACATGAGTTTATAAACTGACACGAGAATCCCCTGCGTTTCAGAACAGGGGAGATCGTATCTACAAGTAACAGAAAGTCGATCCCGAAAATGTATTTAGTCAACACTGGAACTTGAACGTGGATTTTCATTTGCAACTCGACTGAAATAAAATATAAAGTTTTGAAAATGGCCAAACTGTTTAGAAACTTAGAGATGCTTCTTTTAAAATCTCTGGTACGTCCATAGACTGTTTATATAAATGGACGTAGCTAACCTGCTAGCTAACAGCTCCATCCACTCTGGCTTCAATTCTCTCGTCATTTTGGTCTTTTATGTTCGTATTAACCTGCTCTACATGATCCTGGGGTTCATTTCTTTTTTTCTTTTTTTTTCTTTTTTTTTGAGTTATTTTGAGTTTATTTATTTTAATTTGTTTTTTTATTTTTTTATTATTATTTTGAGTTTTTGTGTTTTTTTTCTTTTGTTTTTTTTAAGGGGTTTTTGTTTGTTATATATATTTTTTAACTATTTTGGGGGGGGTGTTGTTTATTTTCTTTATTTTTTTGTTAGTTTGAGGGGTTTTTGGTATTTTTATTTTTATTTTTTTTAGGTTTTTTTGTTTTTTTAGGGTTTTGTTTATTTTTTAGTTATTTTGATTTTTTTGTTATTTTAAGTTTACTTTTTAAGTTTTTGTTTTTTTTTTAAGTTATTTTGAGTTTGATTTTTGTTTTGTTTTTCCTTAGTTTTTTTTCTGTTATTTTTATTTATTTATATATTTGTTATTCTGAGTATTTTTTTTATTTAATTTTATTTACTTTTTAGTTATTTTGAGTTTTTTGTTTGTTTGTTTTTGGTTTTTTGTTTTGTTATTTTGAGTTTATTTTTTATCTTTTGCTCTTGTCAGACTCACTTTGCTCTTAAATGTTCGTATTAACCCTCTACATGATCCTGGGGTTTTTATTTCACTTTTGTGTCTGTAAATCAAGATATGAACATTAATAACAGACAAATGCTTCGTTCTTTTTTTAAAACGGTAGAATCCTGCGGCTGAACTCGTCTGATCCTTGAGTGATGCTGTGATCTCAGCTCCGCACATGAGTTTATCTTTTCTAATCTTCTGGTTTGCGTCTCTCGTCTCTCGTCTCTCGTCTCTCGTTCTCTGGACAGACACGACGCTACGTGAGACTTTCTGAAGAACACATTCTCATCTCGAGCCTAAATTGGCTTTTCTAAGTGCTGCTCTCAGAAAACAGACGAGACGCAAAAACCACTAATAAGTTTTGGAGCATCTGTCTCCATCAGTAAAAGACAAATCCATTTCTGTGATGTTTTTGGATGAACAGATCGCACTTTTCTCTCTGCCAAAGGAGAAATCTGTGAGTAAAATGTATATAATTAGCTCCTCCTCTGACAAACCCACTGCACAGTTTCCCCGTGTGTGAATTTTGACCACAGACTTTATAAACTGTGACGTCACCGCGGCTACGACAGCTACAGCGGCTAATCTGGATCAGTATTTGGAATCCCGACCCAGAGTATCATGGTATCGTAAAGTCTGCGGGATAAAAGATACAGACTCGGAGTGAAGTTTAACAGAGTTTATTACAAATAAGAGGGTTTAAATAGTGGTTGGAGGAACGGGTCGTAGGGAGCTGGGCCGGAGGCGGAGGTGCAGGGCGAGTCAAAGAAACGGGATCTGGAAAAAAATGAGGAAAAAACAGCTGAGTACTTTTTTTTTTTTTTTTTTTTGTTATTTTGAGTTGGGTTTTTTTATTTTACTTTTTATTTATTTATTTAGTTTTGTTATTTTGAGTTTTGTTTTGTTTTTTTCTTAATTTTTTTATTATTTTGAGGTGAGGTTATTTCAGGTTTTTTTATTATAAATGAGTAAAAACAGATGAGTACTTTTTTTTGTTATTTTGAGTTTTTTTTTTTATTTTACTTTTTTTTATTTATTTATTTAGTTTTTGTTATTTTGAGTTTTGTTTTTTGTTTTTTTCTAATTTTTTTTATTATTTTGAGGGGGGGTTATTTCAGGGTTTTTTTTTTTTTTATTATAAACGAGAAAAAACAGCTGAGGACTGTGACCATAATCACAAAAACTAGACTGAGCCAAGCAGAACTGTAATAGGTAATTGCCCTTAGCAACGCTGTCAATCAAACCTGTTGCTAACGCTAACAGGAGCGACCTCGGGGAAAGAAGGACCTGATTTGTCTGTTATTAATGTTCAGATCTTGATTTACAGACACAATAGTGAAATAAAAACCCCAGGATCATGTAGAGGGTTAATACGAACATTTAAGACCAAAATGAGTCTGAAGCAGCAGAGACAGAGAGAGGAGACAGTAAAAAATAAATAAAAAAAATAAACTCACAATGACAAAAAAAAAAACTCAAAAAAAGAGGAAAAAACTCAAAATAACAATAATAAATAAATAAAAACTCAAAATAACTAAATAAATAAATAAATAAAAAATAACTAAAAAGAAATTATATATATAAAAAAAACTTAAAATAACAAAAAACAACTAAAAATTACTTTAAAAAACAAAAAAACAACACTCAAAATAATTAAAAAACAATAAACAAACAAAAAAAAAGCCTAAAAATAATAAAAATAGTTGTGTTACAGTGACAGAGACGGGAGAGTCGCTCCATCTGCTGCTGCGACTGATCTCGTGTTCTTTTAATCACCAGGACGCCGTGGAGCGATGGAGACGAGGACGAGGACGCCGCCGCCACCGCCGCAGGAAGTGTTTCAGAAATGTTAATGTGGAAATAAACCTGTTTTTATGAGTTTATATTTGAGCTGATTTGGTAGTTTTGGTTTTCTTATTGTTATTACGTATTGTCAAGTGGAAGAAGTACTCATTTTTGGTACTTAAGTAAAAGTACAGATACTCGAGCAGTTAAAAATCTACTGAAGTAAAAGTATTAAAGTTTAAAAATGTACTTAAAGAGTAAAAAGTTGAAGTATTTCACAGATTTTGAGTCTTATAAAGCTTCAAATGTGGTGATTTTGATAAAGATTTGAGCTGAATTGTGTGGAAAACCTCAGCCTTTTCAGCAAAAACTTAAAAAAAAAATGTAGTGGAGTAGAAAGTACAGATACTCAAGTAAAAGTAAAAAGTACACGCTGTAAAATGCGCTTAAGTAAAGTACAGATACCACAGAGTACAGTACTTTACGTTCCACCACTGTTTATTTGCCTTAAAACGTGAGTAAAAACAGTTTTATAGAGATGATTCATGGGATATATCGTTGCTATGACGACGTTTTCATGCATCGATATTGGTAAAATGTCCCAGTGTGTGTTTTTTTTTTGTTGTTCTTATTACCTACGACTAAACTGCAGTAGGAGCAACAGGTAGAGCGTTAAAACTAAAACCACGTGCCTTCTCTTTCTGAGTTCTTCTCTCAAACTGAAAACACTCTGTTCCACCTTGTGATGTCATCATGTGGTGATACAGGAAGTGCTCCACTGTGTTTTTAAACTCCACACACCTTCATTTATAGAATCATTTGGATCATTCCCGCCCTGGAATTATCAATTTCTACTGAACTAAAACGTTAAAAAAAAGGAGCTGTTAAATTGGAAACTATCACTTCATGACATCACAAGGTGGAACAGACTGAAACAGATGGACTGAAACACTTAAAATGAGCTCAATTCAAAATCACTACATTTGACGCTTTAATAGTTCTAAAAATCTCTGCTAAATACTTTCTTTTCACTCTTTAAGTACGATCAACAGAAAACATAAATACTTTTACTTAAGCAGATTTCTTCATGTGATAATTTTACTCGAGTAATCTTTTACCCCTTTATTTGTACTTTTACTTCAGTAACAAAAAAATCAGAATCAGACTTTTATTGTCATTTTATTGTGAAAACAACTCACAAACTTGGAACTTTCTTCAGTGATAAAAGTGCAACATAAAACACTGAATAATAATAATATATTTTAAAAAGTAGAAATATATTTATTAGAAATACAAATAAAAACATGCATGAAGTTAAAAAAAGATTTTAAAAAAGCTTAAAAATAAAATATTCATAGAGACAGACGGGGAGTGCTTCACCAACACTGATTTTCTGCACTGAAAAAAGTTACTATGCGGATTTTTTCTTAAATAACTTCAAAATAAACCCTGAAAAATCCAAAAATATTGTATTTTAAGGAGCTGTGAAGGTGAAAACTACCACTTGATGACATCACGAGGTGGAACAGAGCGTTTTGAGCTTTGTAGATGAAACAGACGAATAATAAAGTGTGAGTCAAACATGTGTGAATGAAACAAAACACAACTCCAGGTCTGTTTGTGACGCACTAACAACATTAAAACACAGATCAACGCTCGTTTTTGCATAATAAAGAAACTTTTAAAGCTTTTACTCTGCACTTTTCCCCTTTAATATTAATTTGAAGATGATTATTCATGTTTTGATTTGTTGTATTGTGATTTATTCTGTAAAACACCTTGACTTACTTATCGTGTATAAATAAACTTAAACTTGTCTTAAAGATTCTAAACGTGACATTTCAAAATCCTCATTAAAATAAACTCATGTAAACTAAACTCAATCGTATTTTTCTTACATTTCCTGACACTGAGCCAGTCTCTTAATGTCTCCGCAGCTTCGTCACTCCCCGGGGTTCGTCTCCTGTCAGGTTCAGTTTGTTTGTGCGTCTTAATAAATGCGCTAACAGTTTTAAAACGTGGATTAACGCTCAAATATCGGACTTTTAAACGTGATTATCGTGTGGAAAGCTGCTGTTCTTCTGCTTGCGTCCTGTGTGTGTGTGTGTGTGTGTCTTTACCTGCGTCCACAGAGATGCTGGTGCAGGGTGTTGTGTGTGTGTGTGCGTCGTGTGTGTGTGTTGTGCTTCGTGTGTGTGTTGTGTGTTTCCCTGATCCTGGTGATGGGATAAACAGATGGAGCAGGTGGAGCAGTGAGACTCTTTATGGAGGAAGTCATTACGGCTTCAGTGAAGGACGGGCGTCTTTATGAGTCTGTCCCCGCGCCGTTTCACACCGGACACGTTTTGGACGCGACCCGGGACAATTCCAGGCACTTTTTATCGGACGGTCCAGAGGGAAAAGGGGGCGTGTCGGTTTGAATCAGGACGGGAGCAGCTTTTCAGAAGGTTTTGACGCTGGTGGAGCAGTGATTCATGTTTGAGTTTAATCTTTAATCGGCTGTTTTCAAGACGCCATTTTGTCGATCTGCCCCCGTTTAACCTCCACCTGTGACACGCCCACTGTGACACGCCCACTGTGACACGCCCACTGTGACACGCCCACTGTGACACGCCCACTGTGACACGCCCACTGTGACACGCCCACTGTGACGTACATGCCCTTACTTGTCTCGTCGTTTCGTCCTTGTCTCCTCGTTCTCGTCTCCTTTCTCGTCTCCTTCTCTCGTCTCCTCTCTCGTCTCCTTCTCTCGTCTCCTCTCTCATCTCCTCTCTCGTCTCCTTCTCTCGTCTCCTCTCTCGTCTCCTCTCTCATCTCCTCTCTCGTCTCCTCTCGTCTCCTTTCTCGTCTCCTTCTCTCATCTCTACTCTCTTCTCCTCTCTCATCTCCTCTCTCGTCTCCTCTCTCGTCTCCTTCTCTCGTCTCCTCTCTCGTCTCCTCTCTTGTCTCCTTCTCTCATCTCCTCTCTCGTCTCCTCTCTCATCTTCTCTCTTTTCTCCTTCTCTTGTCTCCTCTCTCATCTCTACTCTCTTCTCCTCTCTCATCTTTTCATCCTTGTCTCCTCTCTCGTCTCCTTCTCTCGTCTCCTCTCTCATCTCCTCTCTTGTCTCCTTCTCTCATCTCCTCTCTCATCTCCTCTCTTGTCTCCTTCTCTCATCTCCTCTCTCATCTCCTCTCTTGTCTCCTTCTCTCGTCTCCTTCTCTCATCTCCTCTCTCATCTCCTCTCTCGTCACCTTCTCTCGTCTCCTTCTCTCATCTCCTCTCTCATCTCCTTCTCTCGTCTCCTTCTCTCATCTCCTCTCTCATCTCCTCTCTTGTCTCCTTCTCTCGTCTCCTTCTCTCATCTCCTTCTCTCGTCTCCTTCTCTCGTCTCCTCTCTCGTCTCCTCTCTCGTCTCCTCTCTCGTCTCCTCGTCTCCTCATCTCTCTGTTGTCGTCTCCTCTCTCATGACTCTGACGTACTCTCCCTCTGTGATATACACACCCACTATGACACGCCCACTGTGACACGCCCACTATGACACGCCCACTGTGACACGCCCACTATGACACACCCACTATGACACGCCCACTGTGACACGCCCACTATGACACACCCACTGTGACACGCCCACTGTGACGTCCGCACTTCCTTCTCCAGTTTTATTTTCTTAATCGTTGATACTCGTGGGATTCTGCAGCGTCGCGTTGTCATTTTGGTACAAATGAAAGAAAACGCGCTGCTCTAGTGCGACGCGCCTCTGTCCATAGGGGGCGCCGTTTTGTTGTGATGACGTTTAGGGCGGCGTCAGCTCCGTTGGACACCGCAGTTTTCAAACATCAGCGGATTTGTTTCTTTCATTAAGTCGTTTTAGTTGAATATTAAAGAAGAAAAATAAAAATGGACACTGGATGCTTGGGGTAAAGTTAAAGTTTTATGATGCCACTTTTCTGGCGCATATCGTCATGGAGATTGGAGATTGCGTTGCCTAGAATATTCCACAGTATTTTATGTTTTATAGTCTCAGAGACAGGTGACCCAACCAGGCCAAGTTACAGGTCGATTCATAAAAACATTAGTAACTGAACAAATGCGAGATGGAAACGTTTAACGCAACAGTGTGGAACATTCCAGCCAAAGCGATAACATCTCCATAGAGACCACACGCCGAGATAAAACAGTGAGATTTGTATCGGCCGTAGGCTTCACAACTTGACGGGGGAAAACTCCAGTCTGTTCTGAACGAGGCCGACGCGTTCACAGGTTTCAGAGGGAGGATGGACGACTTTCTGTTTCCACGACGACGCAGTAAACAACAGTGAGAAGTCCTCAAAATGGCACCTAGACACGGAAAGTGCAACGAGTGATCAGGGAAACACGTGAATGCCTTTTTTTTTTATGTCTATAATTAGTGTTACCTACTTCTCTCCACGGATATTGATAAGTTTAATGCCATACTGCGGAATATTCGTGCCACAAAATCTCACGAGACGAAATGAGGTAAATTAGTTTGAGAGATTTTTCTGCGTTTACGGTTAGATCGGACGAGTTGTTGGCGAGTCGCACGTCTCTTAAGAATTTGTAGTTCCAAAAATCCTTTCAAAAATATAAGTTTCACATTTGGATTTAGGTTTGTACGTATCATAGCAACCAAAGAGCCAATGAGGAGCGAGGATGTTGAAAAGAACGCACTTTCCCCTCTTTATAATGCAGAACAGAGATGGACCAAATTCAAAATGGCCCAAAACTGACACAAAATTTGGTTTATCTGTTGAGGAGTTTATTATCGCAGAAATGAGTCTCCTCCGCAGATGTGGCTGGGCGCTCCCTTAGAGAGGAGGAGTCCGGAGTAGAGAGGAGCAGCTGAGGTGGCCTGGTCGTCCCTGGGAAGGTGTTCCAACCAGGAGGAGGCCCTGGAGAAGACCCAGGACACACTGGAGGGACTCTGGGCCAGCCAAACGCCTTGGGGTCCCGCTGGAGGAGCTGGAGGAGGTGTCTGGGGTGAGGGAGGTCTGGGAGTCTTTGCTTAGACTGCTGCCCTCACGACCCGGCCCCACATAAGATGAGGAAAATGGATGGATGGATTATACTTCTGGAAATAGTGGGGTGACCGTTCATTTTCTGTGGCTAGTCCCAGACTTTGGAACTCTTTACCCCTAGAGTTTGGCTCAGTCACTCCTTTGTCTCCGTTCAAAGCCAAAGACTCATTTGTTCACGTTTACCTTCAGCTAACGACTGTTTTTATTGTTTGTTGTTTTGTATATAGAATTGTTGTTGTTATTTTTATATTTTACATTGTACATTTTACATTTTACATTTTAATGCACTTGAAAAGCACTTTGGTTCAGTTTTTGCCGTTGTAAAGGGCAATACAAATAAAGTTTGACTGATTGATTTGACTTAACTCTATAGAATCGGACAGACTCGCCGTTGAGGACTTTCCATCACCGTAACTCTGCAACCGATTGTGCTTCATGTAAATCCAAACGGCGTCTCAAAGCAGAGACATCAGACAGAGACTCTTTAAATCTGTCACTGTCATTATGGTCATGTGCTTACGTCGCCCTCGAAGACGACCAATCAGAGCGCAGGAGCCGCCGCGATTGTCCCAGTCAGTTATTCGATGCGTCAAAGGAAAAATAAGGATGGGCAGAGGCGTAAAATAGAGGAAGTTGTGTGAAAAAAGGCAAAAGTACAGGCTGATACTTCCTTTAACATGATTATTATGGTTAAAAAAACAAAAACAAAAAGTCTAGACGAGCTGCACTGGTCTATAACAGGGAGCACATTTTCACCGAGGGCCACATCAGAAAATGGTCAGTCTCAAGGGGCCACATGTAAAATAAATGAAATAAATAAATAAAATAAACTTGTTCATTAACTGTCTCTGTATTTATTTCTTTTTTGAGTTACAAATACTGCATATATATTTCCATAGATGTAAAAATATGACATTTTAAGACAGTCAAACCTTTAAATTTATCTTGTTGTGGGCCACATAAAAAGACATGGGGGGCCACATTTAGCCCGGGGGCCTTGAGTTTGACACATGTGGACTATCATGTGCTCAGTCCTTAAAGAGCCTCATGTCTCTGCTTTGAGACGCCGTTTGGATTTACATGAAGCACAATCGGTTGCGGAGTTACGGTGATGGAAAGTCCACAACGACGAGTCTAACGGTGGCGAGAGAATCCGACGATATAGAGCAGCGGCGTCAAACTCATTTTCACAAAGGGCGGCATAAACAAAATGGTCGCTCTCAAAAGGCCTGATGTAACTAACTGTAAGATAAATGTCTCTAAATGTGTTCAAATTTAAAGTAAAATAAATGCAGCTACTTTTGAATCTTGTTAATTAACCGTTTCTATATTTATTACTACTTACAAATACTGCATATGGATTTGTATAGATATGATTTGTATAGATGTTTAACTGTGTATCTAATGATAAACTGACATTAAAACAGTCATACCTTTTAATTTACTTTGTCATGGGCCACATAAAATGACGTGACGGGCCGCATTTGGCCCACGGGCCTTGAGTTTGACACATGTGATATAGAGTTAATAAAAAGCTAAAAAGCCTTTCTCAACATGCTAACTAACCAACTAACTAACTAACTAACTTAACTTTCTACCAACATGTACCACACTTTTATTTTTATGTAGAAATAGAAATTTAACCATAATTTTATTGTTAAATGGTAAATAATCACATGTTTATACAGAGTTTTTCCACCTTAAAGTCACTCAAAACGCTTTACATCAAGGAAACGCTCACACGCCGGGAGCGAGGTGGGTTAAGTGTCTTGCCCAAGAACACAACGTCACCCTTAGAGCTTAAACACACAGACAGTTGTTTTGTACAGGCGATATTTTTAATGGTAAGGGGCTTCAGTGCAGGTGAAAACATCTTTGAACAGAACAGATCAGACTTTGCCTTGAGGCGTGCAGCATCTGTGCAAGAAAAACAAAACAAAAAAACAAAAAAAAACCCACACAAATCAAATCAAACTCCCTTTTTCCCCATCGATCGTCGTTAAAAAAACAGTGATGCAACAGAAACAGGGACGTTACAGTAGAACGCACACTCTACACACACGGACTCACATCTGCCGCTCTTTGTATACGCAATATTTTTATAAGTTACTGTTCAAATATATTTACACAGTCGCTCGTCTTTGGGTCCCACGCACCAGTGTCTCCGTCGTTTTCCAGTGGCGAAGGTCGGTTTCAACGTAACGCTCCAAATTTGGTCAGTGTCGCTCCCGTCGTCGCGCAGTTTTTTGTTGTTTTTTTTAAGTTAAAGTTTATGTTACATTTGGAGTCCTTAAGGGGTCTGTTTTCCCATGATCCTTTTGATTCTCGGTGACGCTTTGGCCTTCGAAAAAACTGCGCTCCGAGGAAAAGGTCGGAGGTCGGCCGTTGAGAGCTTAAGAGCTTTAAATACTGCGCTGACATTTCGCTCCCAAGTCCCATCGGTCGAGCTGTCAGGCAAAATAAAAGAGATTCATTGAACTCGAGAATCGTTTCGTTTTCGTTCCATTTTTGGTGTATCGTGCGACGCTTTGTGCTGCTGTTGTTTTTGTTTTTTTTCCCTTATCGTGCATCGTGTTTTGGTTTTTGGAAGCGCTACTCGATGGGACGGTCCCTTTTTTACGCTAAGAGGTCGCTCCGTTTGCTGCACCACACGACCAGCGCGATCATGGCCAGCGTGAGGAAGATGGGGACGAGGATGAGGACGATGAGGGTGTCGTCCGGCGGGTCCACCCACACCACCTGCTCCAGCGTGCAGTTGGAGAAGAAGAGCTTGTGGATCCGGATGATGTAACCCTCCACCAGCGGGTTGGGCCAGTAGCAGTCGACGTAGTGGGACTTGGTTTCGGTGCAGAGGGTGAAGAGGTGGTACTCGCTGCGGAGACACAAAAAAACGGGAAACGGTTAGGAACGGGAAAACGTGAACTCGAAGTATTACACGCTAAAGCTCGGGGCGTCTCGTGGGAAGAGTCGTTCTAAATGTTCTGGAAAAATAAATTATGGATGGAGAGTTATGGATTTTTGGGCCACAATGTACAATGGTCTACAGTCCAACAGCCAATCAGGACGCACGACGCAATGGTCTACAGTCCAACAGCCAATCAGGACGCACGACGCAATGGTCTACAGTCCAACAGCCAATCAGGACGCACGACGCAATGGTCTACAGTCCAACAGCCAATCAGGACGCACGACGCAATGGTCTACAGTCCAACAGCCAATCAGGACGCACGACGCAATGGTCTACAGTCCAACAGCCAATCAGGACGCACGACGCAATGGTCTACAGTCCAACAGCCAATCAGGACGCACGACGCAATGGTCTACGGTCCAACAGCCAATCAGGACGCACGACGCAATGGTCTACGGTCCAACAGCCAATCAGGACGCAGGACGCAATGGTCTACGGTCCAACAGCCAATCAGGACGCACGACGCAATGGTCTACGGTCCAACAGCCAATCAGGACGCACGACGCAATGGTCTACAGTCCAACAGCCAATCAGGACGCATGACACAATGATCTATAGTCCCTCAGCCAATCAGGACGCAGGACGCAATGGTGTACGGTCCAACAGCCAATCAGGACGCACGACACAATGGTCTACAGTCCAACAGCCAATCAGGACGCACGACACAATGATCTATAGTCCCTCAGCCAATCAGGACGCAGGACGCAATGGTGTACGGTCCAACAGCCAATCAGGACGCACGACACAATGGTCTACAGTCCAACAGCCAATCAGGACGCACGACACAATGGTCTACAGTCCAACAGCCAATCAGGACGCACGACACAATGGTCTACAGTCCAACAGCCAATCAGGACGCACGACACAATGGTCTACAGTCCAACAGCCAATCAGGACGCACGACACAATGGTCTACAGTCCAACAGCCAATCAGGACGCACGACACAATGGTCTACAGTCCAACAGCCAATCAGGACGCACGACACAATGGTCTACAGTCCAACAGCCAATCAGGACGCACGACACAATGGTCTACAGTCCAACAGCCAATCAAAATACGGGACTTTACTGAACTAAAGCCAAACATACAGATTTAACTGAAGAACAAATCCAAGAAATCCAGTCCCGTCTCGATGTGTTTCATATCGACTTTATTAAACGAGGGAAAATACTGAGTCCAAGTCTGAATAAAATATCTGATCAACTGCCTTTGGAATAGACTTTTTAAATTGTAAAAAGGCAAAAACATTCAGTCAGAGGATTTGTGCAAACGCTCGACCGTCAGTGCAGATTTGTTTAAAACAGCGGCGTCAAACACATTTTCAACGACGGCCACATCAGCAAAATGTCTGCGCTCAAAGGGCCAGATGTAAAATAAACCTAACTACTTTTTTAACTTTTCAATTAAGTGTTTCTGTGTTTATTACTCATTCAAATATTGCTTATTCAAGTGTCTTGCCCAAGGACACAACAACAGCAGCATTCCTCTGTGGGAACTGGAATCGCACCAACGACCTGTGGATCTGATGCTCAACCAATGATGTTTACGTCAAGAGCGGGATTCGAACCGACGCCCTCCAGATCAGTGGACAAAACACTCGACCAACTGAGGCAAAATCGTGTTTATCTGTTTATTTACGGATTATATTAATTATTAAAAAGCTAAAAAATCAAACCCCAGACCATTTCCTCAACGTCTTTGTCCCAAAAACCTGATAAAACCCGTCTGCTTTTCACCTCTGTGTAATAATGTAATAAAGCCCCGCCTCTTTTGTCCAGGGTCTGATTAGCGTCCTCTGTTAGCATCATAATCATCACAGTTAGCATTTTAAACGAGGCGGGCAACGTTAGCACATTTTCTTAATAAAAAGAGCAACTACCAGCGGAGAAATGGAGAGAATGAGTCACTCCACTGGTTTGGATTTGAATCAAAAACAGGGGCGGAGCCAGGCAGGGGGCTCGAGGGGGCGCTAGTGTCCCTCAGAACGGCTAACGATTCTCAAAAAAATGACTAAAAATGAGCAAATGGAAACGGCAAAGTGTTCAAAATGATTCTACAATTTAAAAATGATTTAATTTGAGGTTTTTTTGAATCACTACAGGAGCTAACTACATTTAAACGTCTTCATTTCTGGTCAGATTCCTGCCGGACGCTGACTTATATCTGTCTGAAGGAGGCGCTAACGACACTGCAGCTAGCTAGTGCACATGTTTGTTTACAGTTGCTAAATTATTGGCTCGGGCTAATAAGCTGCGCTGAGTGTGAACTGTGCCTGAGCCAGAGTTAGCGTAATCATTCAGGCCCCTAATGTTCGCTATCCCCTGTTAGCATCCCGGCTAGCTCTATTGTTCTCTTTGTTTTGCTTTGGGTTTGAGGATGGAGTTATAAAGAGGAGATTACGTCTAAAGCCTCTGTTTCTTTTCAAAGATGGATTGTTTTTTCTAATCTGATCAGAAATGAAGAAGCGGTTTCAACGTATTCGCTCCAAAAAAAAAAAAAAAAAAACTGCTGGTCCTTCGATTGCAAACAACTAACAACTCGATTCCTAATCACTGGATCAATACCTTTCGTTTTATTATTAACGTGGAATTATCGGGAGCTAAAATCAACAGCGACAAAAGAAAAACTATCTCATTGTGGAGTAAAACCTTATCTCAAATAAGCAGATAACATCTTTATTTGTATTTATTTTATTTTATTTTTAATGTAAATATACAGGAAAAATAAAAGGTAAATTTCCCCAAAAATAATAATATTGGGGGAATTTTATTGTTTTATCTTGATTTTGTTACTCTACAAATAATAAAAAATTGATCCGAAAAAAAAAAGAAAAAAAGACTTTAAATCAGGGGTGTCAAACTCATTTTCACAGAGCGCCACATAAACAAAATGGTCGCTGTCAAAGGGCCAGATGTAACTAACTGTAAAATAAATGTCACTAAATGTAAGTAAATTTAAAGTAAAATAAATGCAGCTACTTTTGAATCTTGTTAATTAACCGTTTCTATATTTACTACTTATTCAAGTTACAAATATTACATATGGATTTGTATGGATATGAAAAAAATGGCTGTTTAACTGTGTATCTCCTGATAATCTGACATTTTAAAACAGTCACACTTTTAATTTACTTTGTCGCGGGCCACATAAAATGACGTGGCGGGCCGCATTTGGCCCACGGGCCTTGAGTTTGACACATGTGTGCATTTACCCTCACTGAAAAACGTGAAGAGCCCCCCCCCCCCGTCGTCCCCTTGGCCCCCCCTGTAGCTCCTCCAACCAAAAAGACCTGGCTCCGCCCCCTGATCAAAGCTCGCGGGTTTTGTTGTGTAATCCATCACTCGTTTGACTCGTTTGACTCGTTCTTTCGCCCTTCCTCCCTCCGCCGTTTTCTAACTGTGCCTCGTGCAGCGTTTGTGCTCAGAGCGGCGCTTTGAAGATCTCAGCCAATCCTCAAAATCCTCCAGCGGCCGCACGGAGCGTTCTGAGGTTCTGCTCCGGTTTGTTCTGAAGCAGCAGCGTCCAGCGAAATGTGACGTAATAATGAGCGAAGTAAATGTCACGGAAACGACTTCTTAGAAATCGAGAAACCACAGCTCGTTTTATCTCCTAACGATGAAAAGAGCGTTTAGAATTAATCTTCTGTTTAATTATTTGGTGGAACGTGGAATAGTTAAAGCAAATCTATCCTCAAAACAACAAAACGAGTTTATAAACGTTTTCAAAATACCAAACACAGACAGAAGGGGGCGCTATTTATTAAAAACGCTCTTCTTTACTTTGTTAAATTGCACCAAAATTTGACAATTCGATCGATTTTGCTTGACTGAAGTCTTATTTCCCAAAACTATTTAATGTATATGTAGCCGGGTCAAATATAAAAGAAGTAGAAGTCACATGACGTCGCGTGTGTGATGTCATCATAGTGCGACAGCCAAACGCCTCATCAAGAAACTGACAGAAAACGGAGCGTGTAAGTGGTAAAAGGTTATTATAAATGGGTTTTTGAGCAAATAATGATCTTTAACACTGATCGAGGACGCTGTAATGTCACGTCTTAAGATTATTGTTGATTTAATTTGTAAAACCAACGACTGACGATTAACCATCTACTGTAAAAACTGTAACGTGACGGCGTGAGGGTTAAACACAAACTAGACGCAGTGGATTAGAACATTTGATGGTGTATTATCGTTTTGTGAACATTTTTATACATTTGTGGTTAATTCCGAGCGGAGATGACACTGTCCAGGGTCCGTCCGCCATTTTGAAATGAGTTAAACTTTAAATGTTAATCCATTTCTATTGTACGTTTGGAATTTAAATGTAAAATAATTCATGTTTATTCTCTGTTTTGTTCGAGGATAAGCCCGTTACTGTTTGTCTTTAGTCTTTAGTCCTTTAGTCTTTTATCTTTTATTATTAATCTTTTATCTTTTGAAACAGAAACTTCTGATTATTACTAAATTATTATTAAATTATTATTAAAGAGACTGGAAAAAACTGTGAATCCTGAAATAGGTTGAATAAAAATAAATAAATATATAAATAAAAAGAAAAAAAAACCATTATTTTTTTGAGTTACTGGTGTTTGGTCTTTTCATTCTACACCTGGCAACATAAATTAAAAAAATAAAGCTGATACTTCGTGGATTTCGTTTATTGCGGGTTATTTTTAGAAACGTAACGAGGGACCAGTGTGTTTAACTGTTTTTCCTTCACTACATAACTCCACATTTCTTCATGTATCTGAAATAAAATAGTAAATAAAGTAGTAAAAATAAACTGTTGACTGCTCGTGTTTATCAAAGGTTGAATAAATGCTGTTTTACTCGTTGAAAAAGTGTTATTTTAAATCTTATTGTAACATTATATTCATAAAATCTGCACGTTTCAGCTCTGAGTTTTTAAATGTGTGAAGCTGCAACACAAATAAACCACAAATAAACCACAAATAAACCACAAAATAAACCACAAATAAACCACAAAAAAACCACAAATAAACCACAAAGAAAACACAAAAAACACAAATAAACCACAAATAAACCACAAAAAAACACAAATAAACCACAAATAAACCACAAATAAACCACAAAATAAACCACAAATAAACCACAAAAAAACCACAAATAAACCACAAAGAAAACACAAAAAACACAAATAAACCACAAATAAACCACAAAAAACACAAATAAACCACAAATAAACCACAAAGAAAACACAAAAAACACAAAAAACCCCACAAATAAACCACAAAGAAAACACAAAAAACACAAATAAACCACAAATAAACCACAAAAAACACAAATAAACCACAAATAAACCACAAAAAACACACAAAAAACCACAAAAAACCACAAAAAACACAAATAAACCACAAATAAACCACAAAAAACACACAAAAAACCACAAAAAACCACAAAAAACACAAATAAACCACAAATAAACCACAAATAAACCACAAAAAAACACAAATAAACCACAAATAAACCACAAGTAAACCACATTCTGCCGACTCTGGAGAATAATTCATGAAAATCCAGCACAGCACGAGCCCCCGGGACAGAGGCAGAGCTCAGTGTGCAGTATAAAAATATATAAATATATAAATATACAAATATATAAATATATCAATATAAATATACAGTTTTACCTCCACCCCACCTCTCCACCACAACCCCAGCATCTCCCCAACACCTCCCCAGCACCTCCCCAGCACCTCCCCCCTTCCTCCAGCACAGTTTCTAAATGATGGACGTCTGCTGTGGTTTTGATCTTCAGGTCAGACGGTGATGAACAGGGACAGAACGTATCAAAAATACATGAGGAGCTTTCAGCGAGAGGAGGAGACACAAATAAATGCACCGACTCCAGAGAGGAGGCTCAGCTGAAGTGAAGGAGGCGAAGGTGGATTTTTTTAGGTGCAGTTTGGGGTGAAACAAAAAGAATATATTTAGACACAAAGTCGACCTCTGACCTCTCGTGTCCCAGTTCAACAGAGGAGCGTCATGATCACAGACTGTTTATATAAATGGACGTAGCTGAGTGTTTCAAACAGGAAGTGATCATGGACGCACTTCCTGCTCCATCGACTCTGGCTCCAGTTCACTTTCTATTGAAAAACTGTCTCCTCTCTCTGTCTCTGCTGCTTCAGACTCATTCTGGTCTTAAATGTTCGTATTAACCCTCTACATGATCCTGGGGTTTTTATTTCACTCTTGTGTCTGTAAATCAAGATATGAACATTAATAATAATAATAATATAATAATAATAATAATCAGCGTGACAAGGTCGTCCCGTTTCACGCAGCTCATGAACGTGGCCTTTGTTTCCATGGAGATCGGCCTTGAGCAGAGAGGAGGCTCCACGGCTCCTCTGCTCCTCTGTTTCTCTCCCTCTCCTCCTCTGCTCCTCTCTCCTCTGCTCCTCTCTCCTCTCTCCTCTCTCCTCTCTCCTCTACTCCTCTACTCCTCTGCTCCTCTGCTCCTCTGCTCCTCTGCTCCTCTGCTCCTCTGCTCCTCGTGACGTGACGAGTTCAGCATCGTTCAAACGGAGCGAGGACTTGCACAGGACCAAGGCGTTACGCAACCGTGCAGCGAAGTGAAGAGAGAGAGGCAAGTGTATCAGAGAGACGGACGTACGAGTCTGTGCACAAGAACAAACAGGAACTGAACGTTCTACTGTCAGAGAGTTTCTCAGTGTGGCTTTAATTTAGCCTTTAAAATACAAATCTGATTTAAACTGGTTTAGTCCTGGTTTAGTCCCGGATTAGTTCCGGATTAGTCCTGGTTTAGATGCAGCTCAAAGCCACAATAAAACAGAGGCAAGTGGCGCATCAGCGCCACCCACAGGGAGTGTCGGGTCGGCCGAGTGTGAAGCACGGCCCGCACTATTATTATTATTATTATTATTATTATTATTATTATTATTATTATTATTATTATTATTGTTGTTGTTGTTGATTATCTAACATTCTCTTCTGTGTCATCAGACTTTAACCTGTAAATTTGCAGATGAGATTAAAACTTGAATAAAAATTTGATCACAAAAAAAACAACAAAAAAAACAAAGAAACCCAAAAACAATTCAGCACAAATGAAACAGGAAAAGTCAAAAGTGAAAGTTTTTCTAAAGTCAGGGAGAAACCATTTTTCAAAACATTGAAAACGACCTCCTGACAAACAAGAAACTTTAAAGTTTTTGTTAAAATACTGTCAAAACTTTGGACGATTCTGAAAAAGACTCAGTGTCTTTGTGAAAACTTTGTAGAATTTCAGTTTTGGAGTTTTCATGGTGAGTCTTTAAATGTTTTGTTAAATTCTCATCGTGACTCGACCGAGGGCAGTTTGACACGTGAAGACAGATGATGTTTAGTTTAGCCGGTGTTGAACATACTACGGCTGTGAAGTAATTTGTGCACGACTTAAATCGACCGAACTAGACGTCGTTATCTCTGAGTCCAAATAAAGAACCAGAGCTCGGAGTTAAATTTAGACCAGAACATTTCACCAAAACACAGAGACGCTCTCACTTTGGTCACATTTTTCCATCTTTAAGGAGCCACTCACCCACGGAAACACATCACTAACCTGTAGATGTTTAAGTCGAGAGTGGGATTTGAACCACTAACCTTTAGATGAGTGGGCAAACGCTCAACTGAGCCACTGTCACCCTTAAAATGAGCTGAACTTTGAGAAACCAACATGGGTCACATTAAACCGTTATTTTGTCTAATATCTGCAGGTTTCGTTGGTATTTATCAAACTATTTGTGATTTTAAAGCTCCACTGTGTAACTTTTCCATCAAAGTATGGCTCGTCTCCGTGGAAACGCTGCTGCTTCGCTCAGAATATTCCACAGTGCGACATTAAACATTAAACATTTCATCACAGGTTGAGTTTTTGCTGCTGAAAAACGCCTCGTAAATCAGGCATTCAGACTGTTAAAGGGCTCGCCTGTCCACAGACACGATATATTAAGCATCTCCATGAAGACCAGCAGGTGGCAGATCATCCATCAGAAAAGATCCAGAGTGTAGCTTTAACTTTAAGGCTGCAGCAGATGGTTTTCTTTAATGATCTGGATTAAAAGTGGTGGTGAAGTTGCACAACCAGATTTTGTTTTACATTTTTAATTCGAAACTAATTCAATTTATTTTTTCCGTTTTGACGAAACTCGACGCTTCAGAAACATCGTGTGAACTCGTGGAAAAGCTGGAGTTTTGTTGTTTTCTCTCTGTGTTGATCATTTCTCACATTGTTAAAGCAGGAAGCAGATGGAACGATCCTGTTTTTCGGTTTAAAATCTGTTTGTTTTTTTTAAATCTGCTGTGATTCATGTTTGAGCATAAATGTTACACCAGGAAATATGAAAAATGATCCTGTAACGCTCCTATAGATGTGTTTTGTTTCATTCACGCATGTTTGAGTCACACTTTATTATTAGTCTGTAACATCTACAAAGCTAAAAATGCGACGTTCCACCTTGTGATGTCATCAAGTGGGAGTTTTAAAGTGAACAGCTCCATTTTTTAACCTTTAGTTCAGTAGAAATGATCAACTCCAGGACTGAAATGATCCAAATGATTCTATAAATGAAGGTGTGTGGAGTTTAAAAACACAGTGGAGCACTTCCTGTATCACCACATGATGACATCACGAGGTGGAGTGTTTTCTACAGGGTTTGTGTGTTAAACATGTGAGAATGAAACAAAACACACAACTCCAGGTCTGTGGAGTCAAACGTCTCTTTTAAGTCATTTTCACTCTGTCCTGGAATTGTCAACATCTCTCCTCTCTCTCCTTTCTGTCTCTTTTCTCTCCACTCTCACCTCCCCCTCCTCTTTCTTTCTCTTCTGTCCTCCTCTCACTCCATTCTCTGTCTCTTCTTTTTCTCTCTCTCTTCTCTCTCCACTCTCTGTCCTCCCCCACCCCCTCTCTTCTCTTTCTCTCTCCCCTCCTCTCCCTGCTTTCTCTCTCCTCTCTTTCCTCTCCTTCTCTCTCCTCTCTCTTTTCTTTCTCTCTCCTCTCTTTCTCTCTCCTCTCTCTCTTCTCTTTCTCTCTCCTCTCTCTCTTCTCTTTCTCTCTCCTCTCTCTCTTCTCTTTCTCTCTCCTCTCTCTCTTCTCTTTCTCCTCTCTCTTCTCTTTCTCTCTCCTCTCTTTCTCTCTCCTTTCTCTCTTCTCTTTCTCTCTCCTCTTTTTCTCTCTCCTCTCACACTTCTCTCTCTCTCTCCTCTCTCTCTTCTCTTTCTCTCTCCCCTCCTCTCCCTGCTTTCTCTCTCCTCTTTCCTCTCCTTCTCTCTCCTCTCTCTTCTCTTTCTCTCTCCTCTCTCTTCTCTTTCTCTCTCCTCTCTCTTCTCTTTCTCCTCTCTCTTCTCTTTCTCTCTCCTCTCTCTCTTCTCTTTCTCCTCTCTCTTCTCTTTCTCTCTCCTCTCTCTCTTCTCTTTCTCCTCTCTCCTCTTTCTCTCTCCTCTCTCTTCTCTTTCTCCTCTCTCCTCTCTTTCTCTCTCCTTTCTCTCTTCTCTTTCTCTCTCCTCTCTCTCTTCTCTTTCTCTCTCCCCTCCTCTCCCTGCTTTCTCTCTCCTTTCTGTCTCCTTTTTATCTCCTCTCTCCTCTTTCTCACTTCTTTTCTCTCCTCTGTCTCTTTCTCTCTCTTCATGTGGTGATACAGGAAGTGCTCCACTGTGTTTTTAAACTCCACACACCTTCATTTATAGAATCATTTGGATCATTTAACCTCTGGAGTTGTCTCTTATCTCGACTGAACTAAAGGTAAAAGGAGGATTTAACATGAAAACTACCACTTGATGACATCACAAGGTGGAACGTCGCATTTTGAGCTTAAGAGTAATAATAAAGTGTGACTCAAACATGTGTGAATGAAACAAAACACACATTAGCGTTAGCATTAGCGTTAGCATTAGCGTTAGCGTTAGCATTAGCATTAGCGTTAGCATTAGCGTTAGCGGCATCTCACCTGATGAAGTACGTGAGGTTGCACCAGTACTGAGGCTGGATCAGAGCCATGTCCTTTTTGAAGTGCTCCCCGCAGACCTCCACCTCCCACTGCAGACGCGACTCGTTACACGCCCCTCGCCGCGGCAACGTGGCCTCCAGCGTCTCCGCTCCTGATGATGACACAACACGATGGTTAAAAGCTGCACTGCGGAGCTTTTCTGTTAAATGATCGGTCAACGTCTTGTCTCTGTGGAGATGTTGTCGCTTTACGTGGAGTTTTTGTGTTGTTTTTTTTTTTATAGCTCCAGATCATAGACTGTTTATGTAAATGGACGTAGCTAACCTGCTAGCCGCCGCGCCCCAAACAGGAAGTGATCATGTGCGCACTTCCAGCTTCATCAACTCTGGTATTTTGGTCTTAAATGTTCGTATTAACTCGCTTTACATGATCCTGGGGTTAATTTTTTTTTTTTTTTTTTTTTTTTTTTTAGTTATTTTGAGTTTATTCAATTTTTTTTTTTTTTTTTCATTTATTTATTTATTGAGGTTTTCTTGGGATTGTTTTTTTTCATTTTCTTCATTTTGTTTTTTTTTAGGGTTTTTTGTTTGCTGTTCTTCTTCTTATTTATTTTTTTGTTATTTTTAGTTTTTGGGTTATTTTATCATAATTTTTTGTTGTTTTTATTTTTTTTTCTTAATTTTTTTGTTATTTTGAGTTGTCTTTTTTATTTTATTTTTTTTTAGTTATTCTGAGGTTTGTTTGTTTTTTTGTTTGCTTATTTTTTGTTTGTTTTTAACTGTCTCCTCTCTCTGTCTCTGCTGCTTCAGACTCATTCTGGTCTTAAATGTTCGTATTAACCCTCTACATGATCCTGGGGTTTTTATTTCACTATTGTGTCTGTAAATCAAGATATGAACATTAAAAACAGACAAATCAGGTCCTTCTTTCCCCGAGGTCGCTCCTGTTAGCGTTAGCAACAGGTTTGATTGACAGCGTTGCTAAGCGTCCGTTCCCCATTAAACGAGTGGTGTGGGCGGAAGAGGCGTTACCTTCAACATCCTCGTTCTGATTGGCTCTTTGGTTGCTATGATACTCGTGGACGTTATTCTAAATACGTAACTCTGCTCCAGGTTAGCCGCTTTAGCCTCGATGAGCTTCATTTGGACCTGAAGCTGTGGGTGACGTCACACTCACTAAGTCCACTTCTTTATACAGTCTATGGTCCAGACAAGTGACTTTGTTTTATTTATTTATTTATTTATTTATTTATTTATTATTATTTTATTTTATTTTATGTTATTATTATTTTTTTATTTTTTTATTTGATTAATGTTTTTAATTTATTTATTTATTTATTTATTTTTATTTTTTATTTGATTTTTTTAATTTGATTTTTATTTTTTTATTTGATTTATTTTATTTTATTTTATTATTTATTTATTTATTTGATTTTTTTGACATCACACTCACTCAGTCCCTTCTTTACACATCTACGCTCCAGACAAGTGACATTATTTTATTTATTTATTTATTATTTTATTTTATGTTATTATTATTTATTTTATTATTTTTTTATTTGATTAATGTTTTTATTTATTTATTTATTTATTTTTTTATTTTTTTATTTTTTTATTTTTTTATTTATTCATTTATTTATTTATTTTTTATTTTTATTTTACTTGTTTTATTTTATTTATTTATTTTTGACTTCACACTCACTCAGTCACTTCTTCACACGTCTACGCTCCGGACCAGTGACATTTAAAGATGTTCTGGGATTGGTCGATAGGTTTCCATGGAGACAAGTCTAATCTCCATCCCGAAGGTTACACAGTGCAGCTAGCGTCGGCGCCAACTGGGCGTCGGTTCAAATCCTGTGATCGTTTTTCGCGTCCTTGTGCAAGACGCTCAATCTAAACTCGCAGGACTTGAAGACAAAAACGTTTAAAACTGTTTGGCGACTTTGAGCTTCCACAAAAAGACAAGACGTGTTTTTATGACGCGTTACATCAGAAATCGGCGCTTACCCGACACTGCTCTCGTCATCCAGGCGTTCACTGCGAAGAAAAACAAACAAACATTTTAAAATCCGATCCATAAAAGTCGTATTATCTTCAGATTTTTTTTCCAGCGTGTTCCTTGCGGCGCTGCAGGGTCTGGTCTGAATCTTAACAGCCTCATTGTGCTGTTAGTGCGGAAAAACAACTGGTCAGGGGTCAAAGGTCAGGGGAGGTTCACAGCGGGACGGTCCTGGTGCAGTCCCGGTGCATTGTGGGTAATCTGGGCCAGCGCGGAGCTCCACACTGAGAGGGACAGAGGGTGTTGATTGGATTTGTGATTAAACTGACACGGGGGAAGGTATTTTAAAATCCGCTCCCTCCAGCAACTCGGGACTGTTTCTCGTTTATTTTTAAATCGTGTCGTGACGGCGCGAGACAAGTTTTTTTTTGTTATTTAACTGTTTTATTGCTTAATTGCCTTTTCTCAATGGATTCATTCGCCTCAAATCTGTTTATTTCCTGACACAAAGCTTCATTTTAGGTTCAACTCGGCAAAACGGAGCAAAAAAACAGCACTGGAATGTACACGACTTCAGGTATTTTTACAGTTTGATGCATTTAATGTTTAAAAATAAGCTAAAAGTAAGAAGTACTATAAGAACCACCGCCCCAAAACAAAGAGAAGAAATAATTATGTCTAAAAAATAAAAATAAATACAATATGTAAGTTAAATACTAATAAATGCAGATAAAAAGTTGCAGAATATTTAGGATATTTTTAAAAATCAACAAGTTTCCTGCTCCTGAAAATGGCGGAAAGAAATTGTACATTTTAAAAGTTCATATTATCAGCAATGCCTTGGAAAGTCGTGAGCGATACTTTAAATCAGCGGCGTCAAACACATTTTCACCGAGGGCCACATCAGCAAAATGGCCAGATGTAAAATAAATGTAATTACTTTTTTAACTTTTTAATTAACTGTTTTTGTGTTTATTACTTATTCAAGTTACAAATATTGCAAGTGAATTTTCCTAGATGTAAAATATGTCTGTGTAACTGTGTATCTCCTGATAAACTGACATTTTAAGACCATCACACCTTTTAATTTACCCTGTTGAGGGCCACATAAAATGATGTCGCGGGCCGCATTTTGCCCCCGGGCCTTGAGTTTGACACGTGCCTTAAATTGTACGTTTCAGTTTCAGCGTTATATCTTTGTCAAAAAGGACTACACGTTAAAAGTACTTGAATTTTAAGTATTAATCTTGATTTGAGTCGTTACAAATACAGTTTTTACTTTCAATTCCTAGTAAAAAATAATAATAATTTGAGATCAATCAGAAATACGTGTAACTCCTCAAGTCCAAATATATACTGTGAGTTCAAAATTCTGTAGTACAAAGTCGCTCTACGTCTGTTTAAATAATGAACGTCTTGATTCGCTGACGTCATGACACGGAGCGGCCTGTAGGGGGCAGACGACTTTGAAATAAACTTAAATATATGATAGAAGTTGCTGTTGCTGTGATAGTAACACGTACAAATACTTTTACAGTTACAGTTGTCCGTCACTGCGTCGCGGTTCAGCTTTCGCAGTTTCGCGGATTTTTTAAGTGCAATTTAGCTTTTTTGCACGTACGAAGGTTTTGAACTTTGAGAGTTTAAAGAAAAATTAGAGAAATGTGAGAAAATGTTAACGCCTGTGTGAGAAAAGTGTATAAAGTGTGTGGTGAGGGGTTTTACAGACAAAAAACTTAGAGAATAACGTTCTGCACCGACAAAGGCGCTCAAAAAGTCGAGGAAGATGCTAACCGTCGTAGAAAAAGTTCGATTTCTGGACACGCTGAAGGACGGTAGAAGTTCCGTGACTGTAGAGGGCGCCATTACGGAACAAATGAATCTTCAGTTCGTTATATCAAAAAGGAGGAAAATAATGTGGTTTCATCCTATAAAACTGAACTTATTTTTAAAAATCTACGAAGGTTTTGAACTTTGAGAGAGTTTAAACGAGAGAGAAATGTGAGAAAATGTTAACGCCTGTGTGAGAAAAGTGTATAAAGTGTGTGGTGAGGGGTTTTACAGACAAAAACATAGAGAATAATTGTAAAAAATAAAGCTGATACTTCGCGGGAATCCTGTTGTCTGCACTACAGCCAGAAACTGAAATTAAATATACTTCGATGAACAGTAAACGACACATTTAACAGTTTAAATCTCGTCGCAGAAGTGGCTCTCGTCCCAAAACTTGACAACCTCGGGATTATTTTAACCACAGATTAATATATAAAGTTGCGTTCAATGAGAGAAATGGAAACTTACGCTTATACTTATTAAAAATTTGTGAAGGGAACAGGGATTTTTAAGTTAAATTAAAGTTAAACAATAAGCTAAAGTCGTCAGTAAATCAGGATTTAAACTTTAAATGTTAAAATTTAAATTTAAAATGTGAGAAAATGTTAACGTCTGTGTGAGAAAAGTGTATAAAGTGTGTGGTGACGGGTTTTACAGACAAAAAACATAGAGAATAAAGCAAAAATAAAGATGATACTTCATGGATTTCGTCTGTTGTGGGTTATTTTTAGAACATATGGACAATATATAAGTGTAATGTTGTTTATTTTCTCACACAGGTGTAAAATGCTCCGCCTTTAACCGACTGTTCGGCTGTAACTGAAAATAAAGATCCACAGAACGATCCCGGAGCCTCTGAGTCTGTTCTTCACGCGGCAGAACAGAAACCGACAAACGTGACCGTGCGATAAACGAGGGGCCGCTGTATTTGGCACTGGATCATATTTAAGAGCTTTTTACACGGTTTGGACGTGGTAGACGCGTGTGTGCATCTGGTTAGAAAAGTTAGAAAACAGTCATAGTTGTGTTATAGCGTAAACGCTAAAATGCTAATGCAAAATTGTAATATTACTAGTTAAAAATACAGTGTTATTTATGTATTATTTATTTATTTACTACTGTTATTACTATTTTTTTATTACTTTATTAGTTTTATTATTATTTATTTATTTATTTTATTTATTTTATTTATTTTATTTATTTTATTTATTTTATTTATTTTATTTATTTTATTTATTTTATTTATTTTATTTATTTATTTGTTTTATTATTATTATTTATTTTATTTATTTATTTGTTTTATTTGTTTTATTATTATTATTTATTATTCATTTATTTTATTTATTTTATTTATTCATTTATTTATTTATTTATTTAAATTTTTTTATTTACCAGTTTTTTATTTATTTTTTGCTCTATTTTTCTCTGCCGGCAGCTTGTAGTACCTCAGCATTTGAGAGCAGTATTTCTACTTTCTACTCCACTACATTTTTGCACTGGACTGAAAAGTAAAAGTATTTTTCTTACTGTGTGAGACCTGCTGAAAAGTCTGAGGGTTTTTTTTTTTTTAACACGTTCAGAATTTGAACAAAACAAAAATAAATAAAACAAATAAAAACTGAACAAAATGATGGATTCAGTCGTTTCTGTTGAACAAAATCCATCAAATCTTTATCAAAATCGTCACATTTGAAGCTTTAAAAACTCAAAATCTTTTTACTTTTTTAATCTTTAAGTACATTTTTAAACAGGTACTTTAGGTAGATTTTTTCCTGTGATACTTTTACTTTTGAGTATTTATTTTTCACTCTAGTATCTGTACGTTTAGTTCTGTATCCCCCCCTCGGCGTAAAGCGCACACGCCAATCACACTAAGAGCAGCCGAGAAGAGGCATTCAACTGCGAAGGGTAATAAACAGGCCAATCTGAGCGGAGTGACCTGGAGTACACCTCGGCGCCGCACAGGAAAACGCCGGTGTTTGAAGTGCGGCTCACAAAAGCTGCGGCGGCTAAATATAGAACACCCCCCCCCTCCAGTGTCACGCTCGCTCACATTTGGACTTTTTTGGACGGAGACGAAGGAGGGAGAGGATTTCGTAAAGTTTAAGCGTCATCGGAAGAGAACTGCGGCTTCGGTTAACATCACAAATCCGCGGCGAACACTCGGATTATTAAGCGTCGTGTCACCGGTTCATTTAGAGCTTTAGAATTACACAGAATGAAGCTTTTTTATGGTTTACAGCTGCGTCTTCTGTGTTTTTGCTTCTTCTTTGTGTGAAATTCAGTTTTTGACACTCCCTCTTCTCTTTGTAAAGGTCAGAGGTCAGTCGTATGTTGTAATCCCGTGGTTTAAGTTTCCCTTTTGTGATTATTTTTGTCTTTATTTACACCTTTAATTGCCTTTTAGTTGCGTTTAAGTTCATTTTGAGTTCTGATGTTGCCTGTTTCACACGTGTCAAACTCAAGGCCCCCGGAGCCAAATGTGGCCCTTCTCATCATTTTATGTGGCCCTCAACAGCGTAAATTAAAAGGTGTCAGTTGTCAGGAGATACAGATACACAGCCATATTTTTACATCTAGGCAAATGCATATGTCATATTTGCAACTTGATTAAGTAATAAATGCAGAAACAGTTAATTAACAATTTAAAAAAAGTAGTTATATTTATTTTACTTCTCTTTACTGATGTGGCCCTCAGTGAAAACGTGTTCGACAGCCCTGCTCTATTTCTCTTATTTTGAACCAGATTCAACAAAGAATGTGTCCAAACGTCTAATTTCTGCTCTTTTCTGCACAAAAAACTGCACAAAACAACAATGCAGAAGTCCCCCGCTCACACTCGAACAAGAATCAGACTCAAAGTGAAACGGATTTAGGCTGAAATTAGTAACAAAAGTAGAAACTCATTAGAAAAAGTTTAGAAAATGAACGTAAATAGGACAAAAGTGGACTGTTGGTAAATATGGTGGTTATGTGATGATGTCATATGGTGGGGGCGGAGCCAAATAACATTGTACTTTGCCATGAAACATCCAAAACATATTAAACCTGATCATTTCTATATATTTCTATGTTTCTAGACCCAAGAATTCAACAAAAACTTTGCTTTCCATCTGTGTCAAATCTCATTGGCCGATAGAATGTTGTGATGTCGCCTGAAACGCAGCGATTGGCCGTTTGTTTTTTGTTGTTTTTTTCCGACACTAGAATGCGATGATGTCACACGACCAGATGGGGAGGAAGAGCCACAGTTCCCCGCTGATTTCGTGGAAAAATCTCAAAAGAGATTTACAATTCACAGGTGTTGAACGTCAGCGTTTCATTCTGAGACTCGACCCTCAGAACTCGCGGTTTGACTAAAATCTGCTTTTTAATCATAAATATTTTAGCTCCGCCCTCTGAAATTAGTATCAAAAGTAGATTCTCGTTAGAAAAAGCTGAGAAAATTAGCTCAATAAACAAAAAGTTTGCTTTCCATCTGTGTCAAATCTCATTGGCCGATGGGATCAATGTGATGTCGTCTGAAACGCAGCGATTTGTTGGTTTTGGATCCTAAAACATGATGATGTCATACGGCCAGACGGGGGCGCAAGAGCCACGTTTCCTCCACTGACGACACGGTGTTTTGCCACGACATTTCCAATACGTAAATTCACCCGCACTGAACCGTGTTGCTTCTGACTATTTTCTCTCAAACCGAAAACGCTCTGTTCCACCTCGTGATGTCATTGTGTGGCGATACAGGAAGTGCTCCGCTGTGTTTTTAAACTCCACACACCTTCATTTCGAGAAGCATTTGGGTCATTTCAGGAACACTGGAGTTGCTAATCACTACTGAACTAAAGGTAAAAAAAAAAGGAGCTGCTAAAACTTGACAAAACTACCACTTGATGACATCACAAGGTGGAACGTCGCGTTTTGAGCTTTGGAGATGTGGCAGACGAATAATAAATGAAACAAAACACAACTCCAGGTCTGTTTTTGACGCACTAACGACATTAGAACATAGATTAAAGCTCAAAAGAGTCACTTTGAGCCTAATATTGGACTTTTAAACATAAATAATCAACATTTTATCTGTGAAGCTCAAATAAAAAACACAGAATTGACTTAAGTTTTCACACATTAACTCGACTTTCCAACAATGCAAAAAAAATGTACTCATCTGGAAGCGTTACAGCCCAATTATTTTACCATTTTTAACCCAAATTAATGATACAGGAGCCACATCGAGAACAAAACGCAAGAGAAATGTTCATGACACTGAGCACGTGCGGAGTTTTCTAGCGTTTTCCATTTCTACTTTCTCCATCTTTTGGGAGCAATGATGCAACCGCGAACCCTGTCTTTGAAATCCGTGTTCTTGGTTTGTGATGTTAGTCTGGTCCGACGCCGCGGGGGGTTTGGATTATGGACCAAACTGCAAAGATCGAGAATATTTTTGTATCTGACGCTCGTTTGACACAAAGACACAACAAACACTGATTTCTCCGCTGAATGTCGCCGTAGTGAAGCAGATTTAACGGCGTTTTATGATTTTTACTGTGTTAAAAACGCAAAAAAAACAGAACTACCGTATTTTCTGGACTATATATTATTCACTGTTTATGATTATACACAGAGTAAAGTCGCACCAGCAAAAAAAGCAGAAGAATGAAGAAAAAAACTGATAAATAGCATCAGACAAACTATGAAAAAAATGCGACTACCCTCTCTCTGTTCCCTCTCTCTCTTTCTCCCTCCCTCTCTCTGTTCCCTCTCTCTTTCTCCCTCCCTCTCTCTGTTCTCGCTTTCCCTCTCTCTTTCTCTCTCTCGTTCTTCGTACAAACTGCATTGTCTTTGTTCTCTCCCTCTCTGTCCTCTCTCTCTGTTCCCTCTCTCTCTGTTCTCTCTCTTTCTCCCTCCCTCTCTCTGTTCCCTCTCTCTCTCTTTCTCCCTCCCTCTCTCCGTTCCCTCTCTCTCTTTCTCCCTCCCTCTCTCCGTTCCCTCTCTCTCTCTTTCTCCCTCCCTCTCTCCGTTCCCTCTCTCTCTCTTTCTCCCTCCCTCTCTCTGTTCTCTCTCTTTCTCCCTCCCTCTCTCCGTTCCCTCTCTCTCTCTTTCTCCCTCCCTCTCTCCGTTCCCTCTCTCTCTCTTTCTCCCTCCCTCTCTCTGTTCTCTCTCTTTCTCCCTCCCTCTCTCCGTTCCCTCTCTCTCTCTTTCTCCCTCCCTCTCTCCGTTCCCTCTCTCTCTCTTTCTCCCTCCCTCTCTCCATTCCCTCTCTCAGCCAAATAAAATGGGTTTGCGGTTCTTCAAAGTTTTATCTGACTTATTTTATGCTTTCAGACTGAGTTTAAACGCACTGAGACCAGACGGACTTTTGCGGTGACAGTAAAACGAACAACAGCTAGCATGCTAACACATACTTCCTGATTATCGGACAGTAAAATGCTGTCCAATTAAATGCAATAGAACAGAACACAGTGGACGTATTTTGACCAATATTTCTCTACTGGGACAAGACACATTCACACACCAGAGCACACACACACTGGGGCGAGGGGGGGAAGTGTCTTGCTCAAGGACACAGTGGCAGTATTCATCTGTGGGAGCTGGAATCACACCGCCAACCCGTAGGCCAGTGGGAAAACGCTCTTCCGACTGAGCTACTGTCGCTCACTTTTGAATGGAATAGTCAAAGTCTTGTCCAGAGCTTGTCCCGTTTAATAAAAATGAACTTGAATAATTTATTTTAATGTCGTTTTCCAAAGATATTCCGTTCAAATCCGCTTCACTAAACGGAATCTGACAGGACGTCTTTATCCCACGAGCGGAGAACACGATCCACGCGGCAGATCCGACACGCCGACGTCTACGGTGGGAAAAGGGAATTGTACATTTTTGACTTTGACTCGTCTTTCTTCTCGTTAAACTCGTGTTTCTTGTTCCGTTTGCTTTGGCGTCTCGGGGACGTCTCAGAGGATCGTTCTAAGTTCAGCTCCAAAAACAAATCCACAACGAAAACAAATCCCAGACACGACGTCCAAAAACACTAAAGTGTAGTACTCAGGCTGTCCACAGGGGCGGCGCTACACATTGGCTGGTTGGAGGAGCTCGGGGGGGATGAGGTCTGCAACAGAGGGCCTCACCTCACACACGTACATACACACACATATATATATATACACACACACACACACATATACACACACATATATATACACGCACATATATACACACACACACACATATATATATACACACATATACACACACACTCATACACACACATATATATATACACACATATATACACACACTCATACACACACATATATATACACACATATATACACACACTCATACACACCCCCACCTACACACCCCTATACACACACTCATACACACATACACATACATACACACGCACACATATATACACATACACACACACCCCTATACACACACACACCCACATACACACACATATACACACACACATATACACACACACATATGTATCCATGCACACACATACACACGCACACACCTACACCCCTCCACACACACCGTCATACACACATAAACACACCCCCACCTACACACGCACAAACATACACACACATACACACAGACATATACATGTATACACACACAAACACACCCCCACATGTACACACACACACCTGTACATGCACTCACATACACACTCACATACACACACAGACATACACAGACACATACAAATGTACACACACGTACACAAACACACACATACACACACCCAATATATAATCATGTTTGTATTGTCTCATTCTGAACACTTGTCGTTGTCATTTGGCCTGTTGGGGGCGCTATGGGGGAGCGCTGGCCGCTCTAGACGAGGCTCGCGGCCCCTCGACCCTCCCTCCAGACGCCGGCCCTGGCTGTAAAGCATTTTTGCATTTTGTTTTTCCGCTCGTCTCGTCTAAAAATAGTTTCTAAGTTTAGCCTCCAACACAAATCGTCTTTAAAGCGATGAGAAACAAGGCGGAGGAAGCTGTGTGCGCCGCAGCTTTGCACACATCAACACTACGGCAAATATTTTTAGAGTTTTCATTTGACGTGCTGCGAAAAATCAGTGAACTAAACACATTCAGAAGCCGTTAGCCGCGTTTGCTAATTAGTCATCAAGACACGGCACGCTGCGAGAGCCAGATGGGACCGGGAGCCAGCTGTTTGTCAGGATTTATAAATGAACACGAAACAGGAAGTGGTGGAGGATAATCCGATCAGAGGCGAGCGGCGGGGGGTCTTTCTCAAATCACGAGTGCTAGCTAGCGCGCGTTCGATGCCGCTAATGTGGTGATTCACGCTTGCAATTGGTTTTTTTATGGAGGATTCGAAATTCCTGATGCGAGCGAGTGAGTTTCACAGATCGATAAACAGACGGCGGGGATGAACGTAGAGACGATAGAGACCGAAATGTAGCGCCGTTTATCAGACGAAATGAGACGTCAACGGCGACAAATGACTCAGAGGGGAGCCGTTTTGTTGCTAATTTGTTACGAGAAATTAGACAAAGTTGAATCTAGTGAGAAAACTGTGAGTCTAAAGTTTACGCAACTACTTTTAGAAAAAAATTAAAACTGTACAGGCCACAGCTTTTCTATAGAAAGTGAACTGGAGCCAGAGTCGAGGGAGCAGGAAGTGCGCACATGATCACTTCCTGTTAGCTAGCACGTTAGCTGTATCCATTTATATAAGCAGTCTGTGGATGTAACCGAAGAGTTTTTGACTGAACAGAATGAAATGTGCGATAGAATTTGAAGATAAGTTTCCTTCTTTACGAATGACTCAGCGGGCGGCCATTTTGTTGTTAATCTGTTCAGTTACACAAAGTTGAATTTTTTGAGAAAACTTCAACGTACACGACAACTTTTAATCACAAACTGTGTAAAGACGTCGGCTGAGCGAGTGTGACGTCACCCACAGCGTTCAATGAAGCTCACTGAAGCTAGCAGTCATAGCGGCTAATCTGGAGTCGAGTTCTATATTTGGAATTCCGACCACGAGTATCATAGCAACCAGAGAGCCAATCCAGAGTGAGGGTGTTGTCATGTAGAGGGTTAATATGAACATTTAAGACCAAAATGAGTCTGAAAGCAGCAGGGACAGAGAGAGAGGACAGTTTAAAAAAAAAAAATAATAATAATAATAATAATAATAATAATAATAATAATAATAATAATAATAAAATACCTTAAAATAATAATAATAATAAAGAAAAATAACTTAGAAAAATCCATCAAAATATAAAAAACCCTCAAAATAATAAAAAAATAAGAAAATAAACTAAAATAAAAAAAACTCAAAATAACTACAAATAATAATAATAATAATAATAATAGAAACAATAAAAAAACTAAAAACAATACTAATAATAATAACATACATGAAAAAAATACAATAAATAAATAAATAAAAATAAAAAATTAACTCAAAATAATAATGATTAAAAAAATGAACCCCAGGATCATGTAGAGTGTTAATACGAACATTTAAGACCAAAATGAGTCTGAAGCAGCAGAGACAGAGAGAGGACATAGTTTTTCAATAGAAAGTGAACTGGAGCCAGAGTCGACGGAGCAGGAAGCACATCCATGATCACTTCCTGTTTGGAACGTAGCAGCTAGCAGGTCAGCTATGTCCATTTATATAAACAGTCTGTGTGTGCGAGTGTTCATGATAAGTTTCTCTTATCTTGAACAACATTAATAAGTAATAAGTAAAATTTTATTGGATGAGAACCATGTAGAAACAACTTCCAATGAGAGACAGTTTTATCTTTCGTTATAGCTCGATGCAACACAATTTGGAGGGAACAGTTTGTGCCTCTCGCAGCTCAACACGGCTAAACATTTGGGACAGAGACGGCGGCAGAAGGTGGATCTCAGAGTTTATTATGAAATAGTTTCTTCAGTCGAGTTTCAAAATGGAGCACGGGGAAAAAAAACTTTAAAACTAAACAGACATAAGTGTGTATTTGTGTTTCTTGTGTCTATTGCGCAACATGTATTTTTATATGTGGTAATACATCATAAACATAGACTGTGTGTGTAAATGGACATAGCTAACACGCTAACCGCCGCTTCGTTACAAACAGGAAGTGATCATGGGCGTACTTCCTCGGGATTATGTAGAGCGGGTTAATACAAACATTTAAGACCAAAATGCTACAGTTTCTCAATGTAAAGTGAATTGGAGCCAGAGTCGAACGGAGCAGGAAGTGCGCACATGATCACTTCCTGTTTGGAGCGTAGCAGCGGCTAGCAGGTTAGCTACGTCCATATATAGAGACAGTGAAGTGTGTGTTTGCTAAAGACTTTTGGGACGATATACTCCACTGATTTAAAAGACTTCTGCTCTTCTGCTTGACAAAAATGTGAAATGATTTTAAATATTATCTTTGTTATGGGTAAATTCTTTTTCCACAAGTAGAGATTATTAAAAACCAAACATCTTTTCTCACATTTCATTAAAAAAAACTTTGTATTTTTTCCTCATCTGTGAGTTTTATGGAAAAGAAAATGCCATAAAACAAAAATGTAACATATGATCTAAGTCTTTTGGACAACCCCGAATATTGTGGAGGTTTTTTTATGCTTTTTTTTTTTCACTTTTTTTTTTCACTTTGTGTGTGTGTATGTGTTTTTTTAATTATTTTTTTATTTTTATTTTTTCTGCATTCCTATATAATACTCTGTTCTGAATTTTAATTGTGGAACTGTTCTATTCTGCCACAAATGTTTATTATTATTATTATTATTATTATTATTATTATTATTATTATTATTATTATTATTTATTTATTTATTTATTTATTTATTTATTTATTTATTTATTTATTTATTTATTTATTTATTTATTTATTTATTATTATTATTATTGTTATTTTTATTTTATTTTTTCTTACAAAAAGTGACATTCTTTGTAAAATAGATACATTTCCCTCTTCACATTCATTCATTAAAGATCCACAGATGAGACAGAGACCAACTGGCTAATGCTAAAAGTGTAATATTGTAAATCGCCGTGGTAACAAAGGCCACATTCCCTCGCTCCGCTGAGTCGTGTCCAGACGTCGGACTCGGTGGTTCCCAGTGTCCTGCTGCTCGACTCCCGCTGAGTCTGGACCAAAACTGAGCTCAGGGTTTGGAACAAAGTCTGAATCTCCAGCTCCAGCTCTCCACTCGTTCTCTCACTCATTTCATCTCACTCGTTCTTTCCTTCTCTCTCTCCATTTGTCTCTCTCTTCTCTCTCTGCCCCCCCCCCTTTCACTCCATTACTCTTACTAGTCTCTAACTTTCTCCTCTCTTTTTTCACTATTTTGCTCTTACACCCCCCTCCCTCTCTCGTTTTTTTCACTCTATTAATCTTACTGGTCTCTAATTCTCTCTCTCTCTCTCTCTCTCTCTCTCTCTCTCTCTCTCTGTCCTCTTATCCAATTTTTATCTCTCTATTCCCACTTTGTTCTTCCTCATTTTTTCCTTCCCTCTCTTCTGTCTCTCTCTCTTTCTTTCTTCTCTCTCCTCTTTTTTTACTCCATTATTCTCTCTCTCTCTCTCTGTCCCTCTAGCTCATTTTATCTCTCTCTTCTCACTTTGTTCTTACTCATTTTTTCCTTCCCTCTCTTCTCTCTCTCTCTCTTCTCTCTCCTCTTTTCTCACTCCATTACTCTCACTAGTCTCTTTCTCTCTCTCTTTGTCCCGCTCTCTCACATTTTTATCTGTCTTCTCAATTTGCTCTTACTCGTTCTTTCCTTCTCTCTCTCTATTTGTTTCTCTCTATCTCTCTTTCTCTCTCTCCTGTTTTCTCACTCCATTATTCTCACTAGTTTCTAACTCTCTCTCTGTCCCTCTATCGCATTTTTATCTCTCTCTTCTTGCTTTGCTGTTACTCATTATTTCCTTCTCTCTCTTCTTTCTCTCTGTTTATCATCTCTTCTCTCTCTCTGTCTCTCTCTATTTGTCAATTTCACTCTCTCTCCTCTTTTCTCACTACATTACTCTTACTAGTCTCTCACTCTCTTTTGCTTTTACTCCCTCTCTCCTTGTCACTCTCTCCTTTCTATCTTTCACTCTCTCCCCTCTCTCTTTCTCCTCTTTTCTCACTCCTCTTACTCATTCTTTCCTTCTCTCTCTTTCTCTCTCTCCTGTTTTCTCACTCCATTATTCTCACTTGTCTCTAACTCTCTCTCTCTCTGTCCCTCTATCCCATTTTTATCTCTCTCTTCTTGTTTTGTTCTTCCTCATTCTTTCCTTCTCTTCTCGTTCTCTCTATCTCTCTCTCTCTCTCTCTGTCCCTCTCTCCCATTTTTATCTCTCTTACTCATTCTCGCTCTAACTCATTCAAAGCTAACAACAACTAGCATGCTAACGCACACTTTCTGAATAAAATGCTTCCACAGTCTGTTTGTACTGGCCCTTTAAATGTGCACCGCCCCTTTAATCTCTCCAAATGATTCTATAAATGAAGGTGTGTGGAGTTTAAAAACACAGCGGAGCACTTCCTGTATCACCACATGATGACATCACAAGGTGGAACAGAGTGTTTTCAGTTTGAGAGAAGAACTCAGTCTAAATCTGCAGGTTTGTTTGTGTTAAATGTGAGAATGAAACAAAAAAAAAACAACAACTCCAGGTCTGTGTGTGACGAGGAAACAACATTATAATAATATTTCTACTTTTACTTGAGTATTTTTGCTCCAGTATCTGTACGTTTACTTTTACTTTTACTTTTACTTTTACTTTTACTTAAGTATTAAACTGAGAGAGTTACTTCTGCTGATCTGAACCTCGGGGTGAATCTTTTCTCCTCCAAACAAACGACTCACGACTCGAGCCACAGAGTCTGAATAAATGAAGAAAGACAAAGAAGATGGTACGAAGAAAGAGAGAGAGAAAGAGGGAGGGGACAGAGAGAGGGAGGGAGGGAAAGAGAGAGAACAGAGAGAGAACAGAGAGAAAGAGGGAGGGAAAGAGAGAGAACAGAGAGAGGGAGGGAGAAAGAGAGAGAGGGAACAGAGAGAGAGAACAAAGACAATGACGATTGTACGAAGAAAGAGAGAGAGGGGACAGAGAGAGGGAGGGAGAAAGAGAGAGAGAGGGGACAGAGAGAAGGAGGGAGAAAGAGAGCGAGGGAACAGAGAGAGAGCAGAGAGAGAGAGAACAAAGACAATGCAGTTTGTACAAAGAAAGAGAGAGAGAAAGAGGGAGGGAAAGAGAGGGGACAGAGAGAGAGAACAAAGGCAATGCAGATTGTACAAAGAAAGAGAAAGAACAGAGGGAACAGAGAGAGAGGGAACAGAGAAAGAGGGAACAGAGAAAGAGGGAGAAAGAGAAGAGAGAAAGAGAAGGAGCAGAGAGAAAGGGAATAGAGAGAGGAAGGGAGCGAGAGAGAGAGAGAGGAAAGAGAGAGAGGGAATAGAGAGAGGAAGGGAGTGAGAGAGAGGGAACAGAGAGAGGGAATAGAGCGAGGAAGGGAGTGAGAGAGAGGGATTTTATTTTTGAACTGAAGGTCACATGGTAAAACAGGAAGTGCTCCACTGTGTTTTTAAACTCCACACCTTCATATCGTTTCTGTCTCTGGAGTCGACGTTTATCTCGACTGAACTAAAGTCATTTGAACATGGATTAAATCTCAGAGAGTCCATTTTGTCTCGTGTTTATAAATTATCTCCAAGGGGCCGTTTTCTTGCTGGACGTTCGCCGCTCGATGATGAGGAACAGGACACGACGCAGCTCTTTTTCTTTTTTTTTTCTTTAGCTCCATTGGCAGATCTGCAAATATGCTTTTAGCAACTGAGGAACAACAAACTCCACTTACGACGAGAGATGAAGTGTGGACGAAGTGTTTGGGAATAAAACCCCACCTCTCCACCACCTCCACCACCTCCATCAGAGCGGGACCAGCGGCCATTTTGTACTGAACCGAACAAAAACAAAGAACGAGCGTCAGGAGGTTTGTTTAAGAAAGAAAATTAAGAAGGAAAAAGTGGTTTGTACAAAAATTAAATATGACTTTATATAGAGTCACTCACTTAGTCCTGGTTCAGTCCTGGTTTAGTCCTGGTTCAGTCCTGGTTTAGTCCTGGTTCAGTCCTGGTTCAGTCCTGGTTTAGTCCTGGTTCAGTCCTGGTTTAGTCCTGGTTTAGTCCTGGTTTAGTCCTGGTTTAGTCCTCGGTCCTTAATGTATTTATCCATTTCAGTTTGACTTGATAAAAACTCTACAGAGACACAACTGGACAGGAAACAGGAAGTAGTGACGCTAACAGTGAGCTAGCTGGTGCTGGTGCTGATACTGGTGTTAGTCCTGGTGTTGGTGTTAGTGTTGGTGTTTCGTTGTTTGGTGCTGGTGTTGGTGTTGTTCCTGGTGTTGGTGTTGGTGGTGTTGGTGCTGTTGCTGGTCCTGGTGTTAGTCCTGGTGTTGGTGTTAGTGTTGGTGGTGTTTGTGTTAGTCCTGGTGTTGGTGCTGGTGGTCCTGGTGTTGGTGTTAGTCCTGGTGTTGGTGTTAGTCCTGGTGTTGGTGTTAGTGTTGGTGGTGTTGGTGTTAGTCCTGGTGTTGGTGTTAGTGTTGATGGTGTTGCTGGTCCTGGTGCTGGTGTTGGTGGTGTTAGTCCTGGTGTTGGTCCTGGTGTTGGTGTTGTTCCTGGTGTTGGTGTTGTTGGTGTTGGTGCTGGTGTTGGTGTTAGTGTTGGTGTTGTTCCTGGTGTTGGTGTTGGTGTTAGTGTTGGTGGTGTTGGTGCTGGTGGTCCTGGTGTTGGTGTTGGTGTTAGTGTTGGTGGTGTTGGTGTTGGTGCTGCACACAGACCCAGTTCCGTGTCCAAACTCTCCTCACACAAAAGCCTCACGTCTCACAATCGTCTCAAATAAACTCCGTCGTATCTCGGGATAAAATCCACATTTCCCCGACGCCTCGGTCCGACTCACTTTACGTCCGTTAAACCTCGAGTCTTTTCCGTTTCTTCGCTGTAGAGTCGCGTCTGTGCTGCGGCTCATTACGGCGAGCGCAGCCACACGACTCCTGCTCCTGTCAGGATAATGGAGCTTTCACTTTCGACAAATTTACACAAAATAATCCGTTGTTTTGAAGTGTTTGTTGACATTTGAACGAGGTAAACGACGGACGACTGCGACGCTACGTGAACCGAGGTTAAATCAACAAAAGGTGACGCTTAAAGGAGACATTTTTTTAGGAAACACGACCCATTTTTGCTCAGGAAAAAGTTGCTTAGGCGTCGTTTATCTCCAGTATTTGGAAATCCGACCACAAGTATCTTAGCAACCAAAGAGCCAATCAGGAGCGAGGATCGTCAGTTTGACAATTTAGCACAGATTTTTACAGTTCTTGGTGAATAAATAAATATGTAAAATATGTAAAATGTCAAATTAAACAGGTTTGATTCCCACTTTGCATACTGTTGTTGTGTTCTTGGGCAAGACACCTCAGTCAACTTGTCTGATAATTGTGTGTTTATCATTTTAGAGTTTAATTTTTTCTTTTTTTTTTGTGGTTTGTTTAAAAATACGCGATTTTTGTGCATTATTTAAGAACGTGTTATTCCACTTCAAGTTATACGTTTACTCTTAAATCAGCCATATTGAGCTTGTGTCTCTATGGTTCTCATCTGTGGATCGTTTTGTTATAATTTACACGTTTTAAATCACAATATTCATCTAAAACGACGTAATAAAAGAAACACGCGAGCTGATTTCAAGTTAGAAAACTGTAGTGTCTGACGTCGCCGTAAACGTCATGACAATAAAGAGTCGTGTAGCTGTGGCGCCCCCTATGGACAGAGGCACGTCGCACTAGAGCAGCGCGTTTTTTTTTTTACATTTGTACCAAAATGACGACGCGACGCTGCCGAATCCTACGAGTATCAACGATTAAGAAAATAAAACTGGAGAAGGAAGTGCGGACGTCACAGTGGGCGTGTCACAGTGGGCGTGTCAGAGGGGGCGTGGCACAGTGGGCGTGGCACAGTGAAGGTTAAATGGAGGTAGATTGACAAAATGGCGTCTTGAGAATAGTCAATTAAAGAAACGACTAGAACATGGATAAAAGATCTATACAGTCCTGGTTTTGAACTTTAAACTTCCGACTTGCCTCCTGCAGATCTCAATTGTAAAACCGTGTTCATTTTGTCCAGTACGCTCCGGTCACGCTAGCACGCACTCAGCTAATCACATTTCGTTTGCACCGATCAGGGATTCCAGCTTTTCCGTGAAACGATCAGATCTATTCTCACGTCCACGAACGAGACCAAAGACAATGACTTTAAATTCGAGGAACAGAAAGTTTCCAAAGTGCGCGGCGAATCCAGATTAGCCCGGTAATGGCTAACGTAATGAGTTCCCCCTTGACTTTAGGCTGCTTTAGTTTAAAAATATGCTAATATGCTGACACGCTAAAGTAGTGGAGTGATGTGAGTCTGCGGGGACGACGGAGACATTAACATCACGACATTAAGACGGAGTCATTAGCCGTGCTCTTGGTTCTTGGCAGTGATTCGTTACAGTTTCCGAATCTAAACGACTCCAAACCTCCCAGAGCCGTGTGCAGGAAATCCACTGTGACAGGAAGTGCGTGAGTGATGCTAACGCTAACAGCTTTAATAAAGTTATGCCATCTTAAATGTGTTAGCGGGACAGGTTGTTAGCCACATTGTGCTACCAGCAAAAAAAAAAATTTCTCTGTTGCAGCAAGTCATAAGTTTATTCGACGGCCTGGGAGCAGCTACGGAAGCTCTGCAGGGACATTTTATGGAAATACAACTTTGCACTTACAGTTTACAATAGTTTTAAATCAAAGTCAAAGTCAATGTTTTAGATCTCGGGTTTGTTCTCATTTTATTTGGACTGATTCATGTTTGAGTTTAATCTTTAATCGACTATTTTCAAGACGCCATTTTGTCGATCTGCCCCCGTTTAACCTCCACCTGTGACACGCCCACTGTGACACGCCCACTCTCGTCTCCTCTCGTCTCTTCCTTGTCTCTTCCTTGTCTCCTCTCTCGTCTCCTCTCGTCTCTTTGTCCTTGTCTCCTCTCGTCTCCTCTCGTCTCTTTGTCCTTGTCTCCTCTCTCGTCTCTTTGTCTTTGTCTCCTCTCTCTCGTCTCCTCTCTCATCTCTTTGTCCTCGTCTCCTCTCTCATCTCCTCTCGTCTCTTTGTCCTTGTCTCCTCTCTCGTCTCCTCTCTCGTCTCCTCTCGTCTCCTCTCGTCTCTTTGTCCTTGTCTCCTCTCTCGTCTCCTCTATAATCTCTTTGTCCTCGTCTCCTCTCTCGTCTCCTCTTGTCTCCTCTCGTCTCTTTGTCCTTGTCTCCTCTCTCGTCTCCTCTCTCATCTCTTTGTCCTCGTCTCCTCTCTCGTCTCCTCTCTAATCTCTTTGTCCTCGTCTCCTCTCGTCTCCTCTTGTCTCCTCTCGTCTCTTTGTCCTTGTCTCCTCTCTCGTCTCCTCTCGTCTCTTTGTCCTTGTCTCCTCTCTTGTCTCCTCTCTCATCTCCTCTCTCGTCTCTTTGTCCTTGTCTCCTCTCTCATCACTCTGACTCTCCCACTGTGACGTCCTCACTTCCTTCTCCAGTTTTATTTTCTTAATCGTTGATACTCGTAGGATTCTGCAGCGTCGCGTCGTCATTTTGCTCCAAATGAAAAAACAAACAAAAACGTGCTGCTCTGGTGTGACGTGCGTCTGTCCATAGGGGGCGCTACAGCATGTTCCCCTCCCCTGGACTCCACAATTTTCTAATTTGAAATCATCTGGAGTGTTTCTTTTTTAAGTCGTTTTACTTGAATATTGTGATTTAAAATGTGTAAATTATAACAGAATGATCCAAATTAAAGGAAAATGATGTAACTTTTCTGATCATTCATTGGCTCAAAAATATCTTGAAACACATGTGAGGTGAGTAGACTGACTTGCCACTTCACAGATCTGACCTGTAACTTCCATCATTTACAAAAGCTAAAAAAAGTGTCATGTCGATTATTCCCCCTGCTGCTTGTCTCCGTGGATTTGTTATACATTACCCAAAATGCTCCACAGTACGGCATTAAACTTCCCTACATCTTAATGGAGACAAGGACGCAGTATAATCAGACTAAGTTACAGGTCAGATCTGGGTAACGGCAAGCCAGTTTACTCTACTTCCATGTGTTTCGAGGTATTTTTGAGCATTTGGCTGAATGTTAGCAACACCGTCACCACGGAGACGAGCGACCGTGACAGATATATTTGTCTCGTAGCTAATTTGTTCCATGATATGAACCAGTTTAGATACGAGCACTGTTTTGTTTCCATAGCAACTCAGATTGGACTAAATGAAAGCTTCACCTTTTTGCATTTTACATTTTCAAGCACAAAGTTTGAGCCGCAAACGTAAAAAGCAAAGTCCTATTTCCATTTTGTCCCTAAAATACATGAAATGAGATGGTGCATCCAAACCAGACTGTAAATGTAAACGTAGCTAACCCGCTAGCGTCGCGTTTATCGACTCTGGCTCCAATTCACTTTCTATTGAAAATCTGTGTCCCCTCTCTCTGTCTCTGCTGCTTCAGACTCATTTTGGTCTTAAATGTTCAGATTAACCCTCTACATGATCCTGGGGTTCATTTTTTGAGTTATTATGAGTTTATTTTTTAAGTTGTTTTTTTTGTTATTTTTTTGTTATTTAAAGGTTTTCTTTTATTGTTTGTTTTTTGTTTTTTTTTATTATTATTTGTTTGTTTTTTGTTATTTTGAGTTGATCTTTATTTTGGGGGGGGGGGGGGTATTTTTATTATATATATATTTTATTATTATTTGGAGTTTTTTTAGGTTATTTTCTTTATTTTTTTGTTATCTTAATTTTTTTTGTTTTTGTTTTTATTTTATTGTTTTTTGTTATTTTGAGTTTATTTAGAGATTTTTTAGTTTTTTTTGTTATTTTGAGTTATTTTTTTGTTTTGTTTTATTTTGGGAGGGGGGGTATTTTTATTATATATTTTTTATTATTATTTGGATTTTTTTTAGGTTATTTTCTTCATGTTTTTGTTATTTTAAGTTTATTTTATATTTATTATTATTATTTATTTTTTAAATCAAGACATGAACATTACTAACAGACAAATCAGGTCCTTCTTCCCCGTAGCTAATTCAATTCGATTTATTTTTCCTAATAGTCAGTGTTATACTGTTGTCCGTCGCTATCACGGGTTTTTCTCCCCGACAAAAACCCACGATGTCGATGAAACGTTCTGCACCGACAAAGACGCCGACGAAGGTTTGAACTTTGAGAGAGTTTAAACGAGAGAGAAACGTGAGAAAATGTTAACGCCTGTGTGAGAAAAGTGTATAAAGTGTGTGGTGAGGGGTTAGTTTAGCAGAGGGGGCGGGAGGGGGCGTTACCTTCAACAGCCTCGCTCCTGATTGGCTCTTTGGTTGCTATGGTACCTGCTGTGGCCTCGATGAGCTTCATTTGACCGGAGGGCGACGTCACACTCACTTAATCCACTTTTTTTATACATTCTACGGCTTGTACCTTTACGATACTACTCCACGTGCGAGTCGAAGTACAAATCCGCCATTAGACGTATTTCTAAGCTGTCCGTTCCTCGTTCGCCGGTCGTTACGCCAAATTAGTCCCACCTTTGTAACGTTCTGCCGTCAGCTGTATTTAACCAGCTCGGCTTTGGAGGAAAATTAAAGGCCTCTTTTTGTGAAACACTTCATCGATTTCCATTTTAACGTTTGACATTTGCTCCGCGCGGCGAGACTTGTCTTCTGTGTGTTCGGCTTTTTGTTCGGTCGCTCAAGTAAAACATAAAAGTAAAAAATCACCTCGGTTTTGCGGCGCCGTTTCTTAAAAGGAACACGGCCGGCATTGTGGAGTTTGGATTCAAGGTTAGTAAAAATCCGCCGTAATGGAAGACAATTTTGCTAAAAGCTCAAAGCGTTTCTCTCTCCTGATTCTTCTTCTGGCTTTTTAAATAGACGCCAGGATGACACCATGTTTTTAAAAGTATTTTCTGCTCGTGTTGATCTCCAGAGACAAAGTTTGGACCATAAACTGTGTAAAGACGTGGACGCCGAGTGAAGCTAATCGAGGCTAGCAGTTATAGCGGCTAATTTGGAGCCAGTAACTATGCACATTTATATAAACACTCCATGGTCTATGTTATGTCTTTAAGTACCACTCAAACTGATGATTACTGCCCTCTGGTGGTTGGAGTTGTATCTTGATCTCACACTGGTCTCTGAACCCAAGAACACTCCGGAAAACTTGATATTTAACAGAAATAAAATCAAATCAAAATTAAAAAAAAGATAAATAAACCAATCACTAAAGCATCTTGACAAAAACTGGTATCGATGTTGAAAAAATATCACAAATAGAACAAACAAAAATGAAGCTTTGCCGTTTCTTCTCGTTGAGCCTCTGGAGTTTTATTTGGACTGATTCATGTTTGAGTTTAATCTTTAATCCGCTGTTTTCAAGACGCCATTTTGTCGATCTACCCCCGTTTAACCTCCACCTGTGACACGCCCACTGTGACACGCCCACTGTGCCACGCCCTCTGTGACGTCCTCACTTCCTTCTCCAGTTTTATTTTCTTAATCGTTGATACTCGTAGGATTCTAGTGTGACGTGCCTCTGTCCATAGGGGGCGCCACAGCTACACGACTCTTTATTGTGACGACATTTACGGCGACGTCCGCTCCACTGGACACCACAGTTTTTGAACTTGAAATCAGCTGGAGTGTTTCTTTTATGAAGTGATTTTAGGTGAATATTGTGATTTAAAATGTGTAAATTATAACAAAACGATCAACAGAGATGAGAACCATAGAGACACAAGCACAACAAGCCTTTTTTTTTGCTTTTTTTTCTTCACACTGGTTTGTAAATCACATGCAGGACGCGTGAGGTGAGCCGTGGCGTGAAGAACTGTGCGTTTTGTTTCGTTGGTCGGATTTTTAAGAAAACTGAACGCTCTTTGAAGACGAGGCCGCCTCCTGTGAACGGGGGGGACGGGAGGGGGGACGGAGGGGACAGGGGGGGGGGGGACGGAGGACAGGGGGGACAGATCAATGGAAGTGTGTCCCGCCGAAGGAAGTGCTTGTTTGGATCATTTGGCTTGACACAAACACACGCCCCGAGAAAAGAGGAACAGCGGCGTGGGCGGCTTTTTTTTTTAGCCCAAGGATTCAAACAGGACGCAGGCATCAGCTGACGAAACGAGACCGGACAGAGCGCATGTGTCCGACGACGCTCCAGAGACAAAACCAACGAGGAACACGAGAATTATTATGTCAAGTTTTGGATTATAAATGAGTATTATGTTTGAATTTGTCTTATTTTTACTGAAAAGCAACGATAAAACGCAAAATTATCACCAAAAAAAACACCGTTCATGTCAAAATGTACAATATTTTGCTTTGAATATCCATGGGGATGTTCCGCGTTATGGCTTTAAACGTGTCATCTATTTTCGCAAAGTCGAGCAGGTGTAGTCAAGAATCATCGGGCCAAGTTGCAGGTCAGATCTGTGGAGAAATGAGCCTGAGCCACATAAACAAGTATAATGAAGTACATGCTGCAGGAAAAGTTAATGCCGTACTGTGGAGTTTTTCAGTACGTCAGAGCGGGTACATAGCGCTGCTGCTGCTGGTGGTGGTGGTGGTGATGATTGGCGGCTGCACAAAGGCGTCTGACTAATGCGCTGATTTATTAAAAAGAATGTGTTTAAATTTTGTATAAAAAGGTGATTCATCTGATTAAAGCTGATTTAAATGATTTTCAAACTGTAAAACGAGGAAATAAGTTTTTGGTAAACAGTAAAAGTCGCATTTTTACACAGCGCTTTTCCACCTTCAAGGCTCAAAACGCTTTACATTAAGAAGTTAGTGTAAGTGTCTTGCCCAAGGACACATCAGCAGCATTCGTCTGTGGGAGCTGGAATCACACGACCGCCCTGTGGGTCAGTGGATCTGCTCGGCTGGTGATTTAAAGTTGACTTGTTCCTGTAGCTCTTACAAACTCGCGCTCACCTCCATGATGTTTTTCGTTTGCACGACTTTAGCGACAGAAATGTGAAGCAGAGATTTAAGAGATTTAAGATTGAAGTATAAATCATTTCAGACTCTTTACAGGGTTATATAAATTTAACTTTTTTCTGTATCTCTCTCAAACCCTTTGGCTCATCGTTGGCGTTCGTCATGTTTTTGTTTTGCTAGTTCGCCTTTAGCTTTTTAACAGAAAAATGAAGCAGAGATTTAAAAATTGAAAAAGTCTCCGAGGTTTTTCTCATAAAGTCTAAACATAAATAATTTCAGACTCTTTTTGTCGCCAGGAGCTAAATTCTCTCTGTTGAGTTTAAATCGATGGCGTCTCAGACTCTGAGCCTCGGCCAAAGGTGAGACGTGATTTACTGCACATTGTTCACTTAAGTGTTTGTCACATTCCTCTGGACGCTCAGAGGATGGAAGTACTACAAGTACTACGACTACTACTGAGAGTACACACACGGGTTCATCTGTTTATGACCAAGAACACAACTTTAAAAAGACAAAAACAGAAAATGAGCTGCATAAAAATGTCACTGTTTGAACGAGAGCTGAGGTCACGTGATCAAACTGAGGTCACGTGATCAAACTGAGGTCACGTGATCAAACTGAGGTCACGTGATCAAACTGAGGTCACGTGATCAAACTGAGGTCACGTGATCGAACTGAGGTCACGTGATCAAACAGAAACAGCAGTGGAAAGAGTAAGAGGAGTAGTAATAGTAACATCATAGTAATAGTAGTAGTAGTATCAGTCGTAGTAGTAGTAGTAGTAGTATATGTAAAAGCAGCAGTAGTAGTGTAGTAATAGTAGTAGTAGTACTAGCAGTAGAATAAATAACAGTAGCAGTAGTAATTGTAGTAGTATTAATAGTAGTAATAGTAGTGGTAGCAGTTGTACTAGCAGTAGTAGTACTAGTAGTAACATTGAAGCAGTAGTTGCAGCAGAAGTAGTAATAATTGCAGTAACTGTTATAACATAGTAGCAGTAGTAGTAGTAGTAGTCGGTAGTTGTAGTAGTAGTAGTAGTAGTGGTGGTGAAGTAGTTGTAGTAGTAGTAATAGCAGTAGTCGTAGTATAAATAGTAGTAAACAACACACTTTCCTCAGTTATGAAAGTATTTCACTTGTCGTAAAAATCAGACAAAGTAAAGTGTCAACTCCAGACCCACAGCTCCAGACCCACAGCTCCAGACCCACAGCTCCAGACCCACAGCCCCAGACCCAGATAACCTCAGTGGAGTCGTCTGTATCTGATAAAAGTGTAAGTGTCAGACTCCAGGCCTGAACACTCTCACCCCGGGGCAGAGGGCAAGTGAAAACTGCCCCAACAGCAGAGACACATCACTCGACTGTAGAGTCCATCACTTCACTATTGTGTCTGTAAATCAAGACATGAACATTAATAACAGACAAATCAGGCGCCTCGTTTCCCTGAGGTCGCTCTTGTTGGCGTTAGAGAGAGTGTCGAGAGAGTTAAAACAAGAGAGAAATGTGAAAATGTTACCGCCCGTGTGAGAAAAGTGCATAAATCAGAAAAAGCTTTGTTAAAATCTCCTCAAACGTCGCTGTTTTCAACATACATGAGGAAATATGCAAGTTCTTGTGGATTTTGTGGATATAGATCGATTTGGCGGAACCTTCCACACGCAACACGGCAATTCCACACTAACATTAAACTTTCATATTGTCCTGCGGGCCGCAAAATATCGTCTCGCGGGCCGCAATTGGCTCCAGGGGCTGCGAGTTTGATAAAGTGTGCGGTGAGTTTCCATTTTTGTACAAATTAACATCCAGAAAGTTGGACATTTTAGCCAAACAAAGATCCAGGTCGACACTGGACACCAGGAGGAGCCGCTCTGTGACTCTTCTGACGCGTCGCTGTTTTTTATCCTTTCTCGCCGTCGTTTTGATTGACGGGAGGTGACCTGAAGCACTGGGCTCTGGAGAGTGTCTGAGAGTGACTGTTGCCCCCGGTAACAGTAAACGAGCGGGTTTTTTGCATCACAACCGAAGGAAAAATGTCTTGATGGTTTAGTTTTCTGTCAGTAACAAAACAAATTGTGTTGAGGAGCCACAGTTTTCCAATGTAAAGTAAAAGTTGTTTTTTTTGTTTTTTTTTCCCGTGCTCCATTTTGAAACTCGACTGAAGAAACTATTTCATAATAAACTCTGAGATCCACCTTCTGCCGCCGTCTCTGTCCCAAATGCTTAGCCGTGTTGAGCTGCGAGAGGCACAAACTGTTCCCTCCAAATCGTGTTGCATCGAGCTATAACGAAAGATAAAACTGTCTCTCATTGGAAGTTGTTTCTACATGGTTCTCATCCAACAATTTCTTTTTGAATATTTTGTTCCAGATAAGATAAACTTTATTATCCCCACTCACACACATGTATATAAATGGACTCGTCATTTTGGTCTTAAATGTTCGTATTAACCCTCTACATGATCCTGGGGTTCTTTTTTTTTTCTTTTTTTTTTTTGTTATTTTGAGTTTATTTATTTATTCATTTATTTATTTATTTATTTTGTGTTATTTTGATTTTGATTTTTTTTTTTTTTTGTATTTTTTGTGTTTTTTATATTTTCATTTCTATTATAATTTTCTTGGGTTATTTTCAGTTTTTGTTTTTGTTTTTTTTTTAGTTTATTTTCTTTTTTGTTATTTTTATTATTATTATTATTTTTAGTTATTATTTGGTTTAGATTTTTTTTTTTTTTTTTTTTTTTATAAACTTATTTTTAACTTATTTTTTAAACTCCAGAGCAACTTATACTCCTGAAAATACAGTAATAAAAGCTGTAAGTTCAGCCATCGAATAACAGAAAAAGCTTTAGTTTGTTTCATCCCTGACAGTTTGTTCTGCTCACTGGCGCCTCACCGTGGTCACGTGATGTTACTACATGTCAGTGCAGCTGATTTAAACATGTTTTGGCATAGTTTTTCAAACACTGGAGGCCATACGACAGCGCCATCTGCGGCTTCTCCAGGGCAGTATCGCAGGCGTGTGACAGGGAAAAGGCCCCTCGTCCCGGTTTATGGACTCGTTGGGCACGTTTACGTCTTTAGATCGGCTCCTTAACGCTCTACGCTCAAATAAAACATATATTTAAGTTCAACACAATCAGTTTGACAGATTCTGAAGATATAAAGAGGCTGAAGTAACAAAAATTGGCACAAGTGACGCTCAGATTCTTCATAAACAGTTCGTTGTAGCAAATCGGATGACGTCAAATGCTTTTTCCGACAGAAGAGATTATAGATTTATATGTAACGGTGATTTTAATACTTTTTTCTGTCTGTCCTCCCTCAGAAACACAAGTCTGAAGGTGAACTGCTCCTGAATGCAGCTCTGCCTCGGTTAAAATCGTGTGAGGACATTTTAAACGACCTGAACGACCCTTTAAAAAGCCAGCCTTCACTGAGGATGAAAGAAAAAATAAAATAAAAATGAAGGTCACGTCTGGATTAGCATTTTGAACGTCCTAAATGACACAAAACTGATTTTTATGAGGTTTTGGCCATGTTTTAATGCTGTTAAATCATCCGTTTGTTTCATTCACACATGTTTGAGTCACTTTTTATTATTAGTCTGTCACGTCTCCAAAACTCAAAACACGACGTTCCACCTTGTGATGTCATCAAGTGGAAGTTTTCACGTTAACTCCTCCTTTTACCTTTAGTTCAGTTGAGATAAGAGACAACTCCAGAGACAGAAATGATCCAGATGATTCTATAAATGAAGGTGTGTGGAGTTTAAAAACACAGTGGAGCACTTCCTGTATCACCACATGATGACATCACAAGGTGGAACAGAGCGTTTTCAGTTTGACCTCTGGGTTTAAGATGGTACTGAACTGTGTGTAGTAAATATCATGGGGTTTATATAATCTTCTTCTTCTTCTTCTTCTTCTTCTTCTTCTTCTTCTTCTTCTTCTTCTTCTTCTTCTTCTTCTGATTAAATATTTAAAGGTACAGTGTGTAACTTTCTGGAGATGTTGATGAATTCATTGCAATGTAAAGTTAAACCCACACTGCGGAACATTCTCCACATGGAACAGAAAAAAAACAGATAGATTTATGTCACACTGTGGAAGATTCCCATGGAAACAAGCAAAATGAGAGTCAGGTTTGTGGAGGTGCGAGCCTGAGAAGAGTAAAAATGCAGGTTTGTTTTTTTTTTTTTTTTTTTTTTTTGTGCAGTAAAAAGAAAAAGAACAAAAAACAAAACCATACCTTTATTTTAATTTATTCATTATTATTTATTTTTATTTAATTTTATTCTATTAAAAACGTTACATAATGTGGCTTTAAATTAACGTTTTAAATTTAACTTCCTAAAAAAAATCTAAATGATCCAGTTTGAATCGACATAATTCACAGATAAACAGGATCAGAGTCAGGTTTGTGGAGATGCGAGCCTGAGAAGAGTAAAAATGCATGTCTGGTCTGTTTGTGACGAGGAAACGACATTCGAACAGAAAATATTGTGTAAAATTGACCCATAAATTACATAAGAACCGTTTCCGTGGTTACCGTATTATTGTGTAGGTTAAAAATAAAAATAGTCCGAGGCTGATGCATTAGTGTGGACCTATAGCCCAGATGCCCCGGAGCCAGAGTCAGTGGAGCCGACGTCACAGACAAAGACACAAAGACGGAAGTGAAAAGCGGCGTTTCTATTTAAATCCTGAGTCGCGTTCAAGGTCAGGCTCGTAAATATGAACGCTGCTTTTGTTTTACAGATTTACAGTTAAACACGAGGCCGACGGTCGATTAAACGACACAGAAGAATAAAACTGTGAAAATAAAACGAGGAACTAACGACTGTGTGAGTGTGACCTTAAGAAAAGGCTCGCATCTCCACAAACCCGACTCTGATCCTATTTATCTGTGAATTATGTCGATTCAAACTGGATCATTTAGATTTTTTTTAGGAAGTTAAATTTAAAACGTTAATTTAAAACCACATTATGTAACTTTTTTAAAAGAATAAAAATAAGTAATAATAAATAAATTAAAATAAAGGTATGGTTTTGCTTTTTGTTCTTTTTCTTTTTTCTTTTTACTGCACAAAAAAAAAAAAAAGCATTTTCACTCTTCTCAGGCTCGCATCTCCACAAACCTGACTCTCATTTTGCTTGTTTCCATGGGAACCTTCCACAGTGTGACATAAATCTATCTGTTTTTTTCTGTTCCATGTGGAGAATGTTCCGCAGTGTGGTTTTAACTTTACATTGCAATGAATTCATCAACATCTCCAGAAAGTTACACACTGTACCTTTAAATATTTAATCAGAAGAAGAAGAAGAAGAAGAAGAAGAAGAAGAAGAAGAAGAAGAAGAAGAAGATGAAGAAGAAGAAGATGATTATATAAACCCCATGATATTTACTACACACAGTTCAGTACCATCTTAAACCCAGAGGTCAAACTGAAAACACTCTGTTCCACCTTGTGATGTCATCGTGTGGTGATACAGGAAGTGCTCCACTGTGTTTTTAAACTCCACCTTCACTTGAATCATTTGGATCATTTCAGTCCTGGAGTTGTCTCTTATCTCGACTGAACTGAAGGTAAAAGGAGGAGTTTACTTGGAATCTACCACTCGATGACATCACAAGGTGGAACAGAGCGTTTTGATCTTTGCAGATGTTTGAGGATTAAAACACAGAGACTTTAGGTCAAATAAAACTCTTATAAACAGAAGTTATAAACGTGTGAAACAGTGTTTTTGTGTTTTCATATATTTATACTGTTTTTATTTATTTGAGTTTGAGGAAGAATTTAACGTTTTGAACAAAGTGAATCTGGACCTGAGGAGGAGGAGAGGAGGAGAGGAGGAGGAGAGGAGGACCTGAGGCGTCTCCACATCAGGAGGAGGAGAGGAGGAGGAGGAGAGAAGGAGGAGAGGAGGAGGAGAGGAGAGGAGGAGGAGAGAAGGAGGAGAGGAGGAGGAGAGGAGAGGAGGAGGAGAGAAGGAGGAGAGGAGGAGGAGAGGAGGAGAGCAAAAGAGTTGGAGGAGAGGAGGACCTAGGCATCTCCACATCAGGAGGAGGAGAGGAGAAGGAGAGGAGAAGGAGGAGAGGAGGAGGAGAGGAGGACCTGAGGCGTCTCAACATCAGGAGGAGGAGAGGAGGAGGAGGAGAGGAGAGGAGGAGGAGAGGAAAAGAGGAGGAGGACCTGAGGCGTCTCCACATCAGGAGGAGGAGAGAAGGAGGAGAGAAGGAGGAGAGGAGGAGGAGAGGAGGGGGAGAGGAGGGGGAGAGGAGGAGGAGAGGAGGAGGAGAGAAGGAGGAGAGAAGGAGGAGAGGAGGGGGAGAGGAGGAGAGGAGGAGCTGTGCACAGGCTCCAGGACACAGACGAGTGACATAAGGACCAGAGGGAGGTGAAGAGGAGGAGAGGAGCAGATGGAGCTGTGTACAAAGACAGGAGGGTGATGAGTGACAGGAGGACCAGAGGGAAGTGAAGAGGAGGAGGAGGAGGAGGAGGAGGAGGAGGAGGAGGAGGAGGAGGAGGAGGAGGAGGAGGAGGAGGAGGAGGAGGAGGAGGAGGAGGAGGGGAGGAGCAGGTGGAGCTGTGCACAGGCTTCAAAACAGAGCGGCCACAGATGAGTGACAGGAGGACCAGAGGGAGCAGCGGGTATGAATGTGATTAAATAAAAAGAGGAGGAGGAGGGGAGGCAGAGGAGAGGATGAAGAGAGGAGCAGGAGAAGAGAAAAAGAGGAGGAGGAGAGGAGTGAGAAGAAGAGGAGGAGAGGACGAGGAGGAGAAAAGAGGAAGAAGAGGATAAGGAAGAAGAGCAGGAGAGGAGGAAAAGAGAAGGAGGAGAGGAGGAGGAAAAGAGAAGGAGGAGAGGAGCAGGAGAGGAGGAGGAAGAGATAAGCAGGAGAGGAAGAAAAGAGAAGGAGGAGAGGAACAGAAGAGGAGCAAGAGAGGTGGAGGAAGAGAAGAACAGGAGAGGAGGAGAAGAGGAGGAGGTTAAGAAGGAGGAGGAGAATGAGAGGGGCAGGAGAGGAGCAGGAAGAGGAGCACGTGAGGAGGAGGAGAGGAGGAGAGGAGCAGAGGAGGAGGAGGGAGGATGTGGTGAATCATGTTTTTCATTAACAGTTTTTGTTTTTGCTGCAGTTGGACATGAGGATTCCAGACAGAGCAGTGCCTCCTGTTAGACTCAGGACAAACTCTGATTTTCCGAGTTTCTCCACAAACTTCAGCTCGTTTCCTTTTTCAGGGATTTTTTCCGTGTTAAACTTCTGCAGATTCATTAATGAAACACTGACGATGTAAAAGAACGAACAAGTCGAAGCTTCAGACGAAAAGAAAAACTGAACGACGACACCTCCCCCTCCCCAGACACTTCCTCCAGTTCCTCCAGTGAGACTGATGGATAGATAGATTTTTTTCTTCTTTCTATCTTTCTCTTCCTTTCTTTATCTCACTCTCGCTTTCTCTCTTTCTCACGCTCTGTTTCTCACTCTTTCTATTTCTCTCTCTCTTTTGCACACTTTCTCTCTCTCTTTCTCTCCCTCTCTTTCTTTATCTCTCTCTCTCTTTCTCTCTCTTTCTCTCTCTCCATCCCCCCTCTCTCTCTTTCTCTCCCTCTCTTTCTTTCTTTCTCCCTCTCTTTCTTTCTCTCTCTCTTTCTCTCCCTCCCCCTCTCTTTCTCTCTCTCTCCATCCCCCCTCTCCCTCTCTTTCTTTCTTTCTCTCTCTCTCTTTCTTTCTCTCTCTCTTTCTCTCTCTCCATCCCCCCTCTCTCTCTTTCTCTCCCTCCCCCTCTCTTTCTCTCTCTCTCCATCCCCCCTCTCCCTCTCTTTCTTTCTTTCTCTCTCTCTTTCTTTCTCTCTCTCTCTTTCTTTCTCTCTCTCTCTCTTTCTTTCTCCCCCCCCCTCTCTCTCTCTCTGGTGGATGGATAGATAAATATCATTTTTCTTTTAATAATTGTGCAGGTGTTTATTTCTGCTGTTCTTGTTCATTTCTAGCATGTGAGCGTCAACATTGAGTCAATGGGCGAAAAAACAAGAGAAAAAACGAGAGAACAAACAACTAGAGAAAAAACAACCTGGTCCCTGGTTTATCTGAGGGTCACGTTCTAAAAATAACCCGTAATAAACGAAATCCGTGAAGTATCGTCTTTATTTTTTACATTATTCTCTCTGTTTTTGTCTGTAAAACCCCTCACCACACACTTTATACACTTTTCTCACACAGGCGTTAACATTTTCTCACATTTCTCTCTCGTTTAAACTCTCTCAAAGTTCAAACCTTCGTAGGCGTCTTTGTCGGTGCAGAACGTTTCATCGACATTGTGGGTTTTGTCGGGGAGAAAACAAATTGCAAACGTACAGCACTTCAGAGTCACACTGAGATCCAACGTTTATGTAAATTTGTCTGAACACATTCTGTACTGGACAGGAGACACGGCACGGAGGAGACTGATGGACAATGGTCTACAGTCCAACAGCCAATCAGGACGCACGACACAATGGTCTACAGTCCAACAGCCAATCAGGACGCACGACACAATGGTCTACAGTCCAACAGCCAATCAGGACGCACGACACAATGGTCTACAGTCCAACAGCCAATCAGGACGCACGACACAATGGTCTACAGTCCAACGGCCAATCAGGACGCAGGACACGATGCACGTTCAGATGATGTAAAAAAGCAAAATCTGGACCAAAAATATCCACGAAAACAGCGAGACCGCCAAAGGTGAACCGCGACATAGTGAAAGACAATGCACGTAGCTAACCTGCTAACCGCTGCGTTCCAAACAGGAAGTGATCATGGACGCACTTCCTCTCTCTCTGTCTCTGCTGCTTCAGACTCATTCTGGTCTTAAATGTTCGTATTAACCCTCTACATGATCCTGGGGTTTTTATTTCACTATTGTGTCTGTAAATCAAGATCTGAACATTAATAACAGACAAATCAGGTCCTTCTTTCCCCGAGGTCGCTCCTGTTAGCGTTAGCAACAGGTTTGATTGACAGCGTTGCTAAGCGCTCGCAACCTGCTAAACCAGTGCGAGCGGGAAGGGGCGTTACCTTCAACAGCCTCGCTCCTGATTGGCTCTTCGGTTGCTATGATACTCGTGGTCAGAATCTGCTCCTCGATGGCTGACGTCACATTCCTTTTGTCGTCTTCTTTACGCAGTCTAAATAAATCGTTGTATCAGTTTATGATTGATTGTTTTTGATTGATTTATTTTTATATTGATTTGTTGATTTATTTATTCCTACAGTGATTCTCAGCTCGTTGTAAAAGTGCCGCATCTGTCAGAGGAGAAAGAGGAAGAGAGAGAGGAGGAGGAGGAGGAGGCAGGGCTGTGAGGAGGAAGGACGAGCGCAGGAGCAGAAAACCTGATCAGACGAGTGATGGATGGACGGACGGAGTGATAAACGACAGAGGAGCGGAGGAGGAGGAGGAGGAGGAGGAGGAGGAGCGTGAACACAACAGGATGGGAACAGCACTTTGGACTTTAATGGAACGATCAGAGCAAATTACAGGACGGACGGTTTGAGAAAAGGTACGACATCGACGGCCTCGACTTTAAAGAACGCTCTGTTCCACCTCGTGATGTCATCGAGTGGGAGTTTTCACGTTAATAGGGACAATTTGTCTTTAGTTCAGTCGAGATGAGCAGCATTTCCAGAGATGAAATGATGAAATGATTCTATAAATGAAGGTGTGTGGAGTTTAAAAACACAGTGGAGCACTTCCTGTATCACCACATGGAGAGAGAGAGAGAGAGAGAGAGAGAGAGAGAGAAGAGAAAGAGGAGGGGAGGAGAGAGAAAGAGAGGAGAGAGAAGAGACACAAAGAAGAGAGATAAGAGGAAGAGATAAAGAGGAAGGGAGAGAGAGAGGAAGAGAGGAGAGGGAGGAGAGGGGAGAGAGAAAGCAGCAAGAGGAGAGGGAAAGAGAGGAGATAAATAAAAGAGGGGAGAGAGAGAAGAGACAGAAAGGAGAGATAAGAGAGAAAGGAGAGAGAGGAGGGTAGAGAGAGAAAGAGGGGAGAGAGAAGAGACAGAAAGAACACAGATAAGAGGAAGAGATAAAGAGGAAGGGAGAGAGAGTAAGAGAGGAGAGGGGAGAGAGAGGAGATAAATAAGAGAGGAGAGAGAGAGAAGAGACAGAAAGGAGAGATAAGAGAGGAAGGAGAGAGAGGAGGGGAGAGAGAGAAAGAGAGAGAGGGGAGAGAGAGGGGGAAGACAGAGAAAGGAGCAAGAGGAGGGGGGAAGAGAGGAGAGAGAGAGGAGAGACAGAAATGAGAGAGATAAGAGAGAGAGAAGGAGGGGAGACTGACAATTCCAGGACTGAAATGATCCAGATGATTCTATAAATGAAGGTGTGTGGAGTTTAAAAACACAGTGGAGCACTTCCTGTATCACCACATGATGACATCACAAGGTGGAACAGAGTGTTTTCAGTTTGAGAGAAGAACTCCGCCTAAATCTGCAGGTTTGTTTGTTAAACATGTGAGAATGAAACTAAACCCGACTCCAGGTCTGTGTGTGACGAGGAAACGACACCGTTAGCCTCGTAGCGTCGACATTTACGCTACGACGCTAACGGATAAAGCTTCATACTGGTACATTCACCACATCAAAATGGAGCTAAACCAAGAATAAACTGGAAAATAAAACCTGGACTAGACCAGAACTAAACAAAAACTAGAGCAGCACGAACCCAAGGCCAAAATAAGAGAAACAGGTTCAATTTAGAGCCAAAAAGCAACAAGTGTGAATCACAGACTGTTCAGCTAAAGTTTGTGTTTATGTTTATTTACAGACACAATAGTGAAATAAAAACCCCAGGATCATGTAGAGGGTTAATATGAACATTTAAGACCAGAATGAGTCTGAAGCAGCAGAGACAGAGAGAGGAGACACAAAAAACAAAACAAAAAAAAAACCTTAAAATAACAACAAAAAAACCTAACTAAAAAACAAAACAAAAAAAAAAATACTCAAAATAACTAAAAGAAAAAAAAATACTCACAACAACTAAAAAGATGAAAATAAATTTAAAAAAACTCAAAATAACTAAAAAAAAACAAGAAAAAAATGAAAATAACAAAAAAAGACAATAAACAAAAAAAAAACTCAAAGTAACAAACAAAACTTAAAATAACTCAAAATGAAAATAAATAAATAAATAAATAAATAAACTTAAAAAATAAATTCAAAATCACTCAAAAAAATGAACCCCAGGATCATGTAGAGGGTTAATCTGAACATTTAAGACCAAAATGAGTCTGAAGCAGCAGAGACAGAGAGAGGAGACAGATAAAAATAATAATAATAATTTAAAAAAAAATTAAAATAACAAAAAAACAACTAAAAAAACAACAAAAAACAACTCAAAATAACTTAAAAAAAATACTTAAAATAACAACAAAAAAAACACAACTAAAAACAAACCCAACTCAAAATAACTAAATGAAAAAAACTCACAACTAAAAAGATGAAAATAAACTTTAAAAAACTCAAAATAACAAAAAAAAAACAAGAAAAAAATGAAAATAACAAGAAAATAGACAATAAACTAAAAAAAATAAAAAAAAATAAAAAAAACCCTCAAAGTAACAAACAAAACAAAACTTAAAATAACTCAAAATGAAAATAAATAAATAAATTAACTTAAAAAATAAATTCAAAATCACTCACAAAAATGCAGGTACAGAGAGAGGACACAGTTTTTCAATAGAAAGTGAATTGGAGCCAGAGCTTTAGCCTTTAGCTTCTGCATCAAACACTTTCAGTTTTGCAAGTTTTGTAAAAATGAATTCTGCCCATTTTTCTGCTTCGACGTAACAGAAAAAACACAAACTAAAACCTGTTATTAGTTTGTTTTTGGGGAAACTTTATGTGTGAGACACAAAGGCCCAAACCCAGAGATAAAACTGAAATAATGATTTTACAAACACGCTCAGAGTTTGAAATTCTGGTCTTGAACTGTTTTCTACTGAATAAGAAAAAAAAAAACCTTGGAGTGCGGTGAAAAGAGAGTTTGGGTCTGCAGAGACTCAAACCTTCGCCTCATGAATAACAAGTGTGAAACTCCACAGATTAAAAGCAGAACATCACTGAGCTTCACAGACAGAAAGAGAAAGAGTCGGACTTTAAGCCGGGAGTCGGTCTGTGCCGTTCAGGAGGCGCTCGAGGGAAGACGGGATTAAAACGGAGCAGAACTGAGACGCCGCAACGTTAGAATGAGGTTTTATTCACAGCAAACGATAATATAACACAACGTCAAGGCTAACAAGTATCATAGCAACCGAAGAGCCAATCAGGAGAGAGGCTGTTGAAGGTAACGCCCCTTTCATCGCATCGCTGGGTTAACTCCGTAGCGTCGGATGCTCTCGCCGCCGTTAGACTCGCGGTTGTGAACTTTCCGTTACCGTAATTCTGCAAACAACTGTGCTTCATGTAAATTCAAATTCAATTGCGTCTCAAAGTAGAGACATGAGGCTCTTTAAATAACAAAATTATTATTATTATTATTATTATTAAATAAATAAAAAAAGAAAATACATTTTTAAAAAAACCCTCAAAATAACAAAAACATATAATAAAAATAACAAAAAAACTCAAAATAACAAAAAAACTAACAAAAAATCAAAATAACAAAAAAAAATAACAAAAACTCAAAATAACCAAAAAATAATAATAAAATAAAATAAATAAATAAACTAAAAATAACTCAAAAAATGAACCCCCGTATCATGTAGAGCAGGTTAATGTGGGTTTTGTCTGTTAGTCAGTAAAAATTGTACAAGTGAAAGTGTCAAAGTGGCGGCTCATAAACCGCAGCTTTAATCAGATAAAAACATGTTTAATTTTCCGTAAACACAAATCAGTTTTATTTTATTTCTGTGTTGAGAAATAAATAAAAAGCTCCATAAAAAACGATCTTCAACAGATTCGCTGAGCAAAAACATTCATCCAGCCCAAACTAATCTAATTATCCTCACTCCACAGAGGTCAAAGGTCAGAGCCGCCGTCCCCCTGATGTACCTGGTGTTAATAGAACACGCACGTTTAAATAGAACGCACACGTTTAAACGGCTCGTCACCCGCCGCGCCGCCGCTTCACGCCTCAGTGTTTGTCTCTGAGGCTCCAGGTGTGAGGAGCAAACACTGGAACAAATGAGCGTGCTAATGCTAACGCTAATGACGCTCTGCTTTGACAGACTCTCGCCGCCGCCGCCGCTGCTCTTCTTCTCTGGGTGATTCTTCGCAGAGTCGGCGCAGGTGTAAAAGCGGCGAGCGGCGAAATCACGACTGTTACGTAATTTAATTCACCGTTGAACCAAAGAGGAGGGAGAAAGTGCCACGTCTGTTTGTCTGCACCTGCTCGTCTCCATGGAGATGTTTATGCGCCGCAGTGTGGCTTTACCCAGAGACAAGAGCGTGGGATGTCAAAGTTAGAGTTCAGATCTGTGGAGAGGCGGCTGCTTCTCTCTTCCTCTCTCTTCTTCTTCCTCTCCTCTTTCTCTCCTGCATCTGTCTCTCCTCTTCCTCCTTCTTCTTTTTTCTCTTCCTCTCTCCTCCTCTGCTTCCCCCTCTCTCCCTTGTCTTCCTCTCCTCTTCCTCATCTCTCCTCCTCTTCCTCCACTCTTCTGCTTCTGTCTCTCCTCTTCCTCTATCTCCTCCTTCCTTCCCTGTCTCCTCTTCCTCCCTCCTCCTCTGCCTCTCTCTGCCTCTCTTCTTCTTCTTCTTCTTCTTCTTCCTCTCCTGTTTCTCTCCTGCTTCTGTCTCTCCTCTTCCTCCTTCTTCTTTTTTCCTCTTCCTCTCTCCTCCTCTGCTTCCCCCTCTCTCCTCCTCTTCCTCTCCTCTTCTGCTTCTGTCTCTCCTCTCCCTCTGCCTCCTCCTTCCTCCCCTGTCTCCTCTTTATCTCCTCTTCCTCTCTCTCTGCTCCTCTCTTCCTCTCTCCTCCTCTGCCTCTCTCTCTGCTCCTCTTCTTCCTCTCTCCTCCTCCTCCTCTTGACTCTCACATTTACTTTTTGATAAATGATAAGTTCAGTTAAATTTACCACAGAAATAATTGGATTTTCTGAAAAGTTTTTCTGTTTAAACATTTGAGTTTCTATTATTTGCAGTTGGTTTTACACGACTGGACCGATACCGAGCTCCTCCTCCGTCTGCTCCTCCTCCGTCTGCTCCTCCTCCGTCTGCTCCTCCTCCATCTGCTCCTCCTCCGTCTGCTCCTCCTCCGTCTGCTCCTCATCGTTTGCACCGGTCTCTTCTTGATAACGGAGCGGACGAGGGCGTTGGTGTGAGCGGTCAGTAAATGAAGCGTGTGTTGACCATATGGCGACTTTGATAAACTGCAGAGAGTTTGTTTTTCGAGCCTCAGATGAGCGAGGACGGCGAGGGTCAAGTCCTGGTCTTTAGCCTGAACGTTTAAGAGGAATCGGAATTTTTGGGGGTTTGTATTTCACGTTTGTGTCTGTAAATCCAGATCTGACCAACAGTAAAACCCAAAGTTAAATCTGTCACTGGACAAAGAGAAAGAGCCGCTCAGGACACAGTCTGCTGTCCATCTCCATCTCACACACACTGACCACTCGTTTGAGGAGAGTGAAGGTCAGATCTGAGCCACAGAAAAGAAACGGTTTGAGACGAGAGTTAAAGAAGCATTTTTGTGTTATTTTTGTCCTTCCTTCAGACGGACATGAGGCAGTGTCCAGCAGAAATCTGACCAGACCTGAAGAAGCGTCCAAACGTCTTCAGTCCAACTTTTGTCCAGTTGACGGGTTTAACTTTGGCTTTTACATTAGAGGAAGGTTCATAAAAACCTACAAGACCCAGGGTTTATCCTGCTCAGAGAGGAAGAGGAAGAGGAAGAGGAGAGAGGAAGAGGAGAGGAAGAGGAGAGAGGAAGAGGAGAGAGGAGAGGAAGAGGAGAGAGGAAGAGGAGAGGAAGAGGAGAGAGGAAGAGTGAAGCAGAGAGAGGCAGAGGAGGAGAGAGATGAAGAGGAGAGATGTTTATGTTTGAGCAGATGCTCCTCTCTGTGTCACAGATGAGACTCAGACTCGTCTCAGCTGCAGAAAGAACTCACAGCTCTGGACACACACACATAGACCCCTATACACACACACACACATATATAGACACACAGACCCCCACAGACCTACACACACACCCACACACACACACACAGCCTCGTCGCTCAAACGGCCGTCGACCTGTTTCACTTTCAGAGACTTTCTAGAGATGAGCAAAAAAAAAAAAAATCAAATTTCCTGCCTCTCATGGCTCAACGGGGCCGTGTGAGGAGGGGGCGGGGCCGTGTGAGGAGGGGGCGGGGCCGTGTGAGGAGGGGGCGGGGCCGTGTGAGGAGGGGATAGGACTAAACCAGGACTAAACCAGGACTAAACCAGGACTAAACCAGATCAGACCTAATCAGACCTCTACAGTTTAAAATGTTGCATCAGGGTCTTCAGCAGGACTCCTTGTTTCACTGCTTCATTTCTGCATGTGTTAGCATGTGTTAGCATATGTTAGCATGTGTTAGCTTATGTTAGCATATGTTAGCATGTGTTAGCTTATGTTAGCATATGTTAGCATGTGTTAGCTTATGTTAGCATATGTTAGCATGTGTTAGCTTATCTTAGCATGTGTTAGCTTCTTTAATGGATAATGCTGTTTCTGCTTCATGCACATAGTTCTGAGGCTGTTTTGTGGCACAGGTCCAAACAGCTTCAGGAGGTCACTCCTCCTCCTCCTCCTCCTATTCCTCCTCCTCCTCACTCACGTTTGGAGGGTGAAACGCTCCACCTGCTCCTCCCAAAGATGAACCAATCAGACGCCGGAAAACCTTAACACGCCAATTTTACGCTAATGTCTGATCTGTTCTAGTGTTTCCTCGTCACACACAGACCTGGAGTTGTGTTTTTTTTTGTTTCATTCACACATTTAACACACAAACTCTGCAGATTTAGGCTCAAACACTCTGTTCCACCTTGTGATGTCATCATGTGATGATACAGGAAGTGCTCCACTGTGTTTTTAAACTCCACACACCTTCATTTATAGAATCATTTGGATCATTTCAGTCCTGGAGTTGATCATTTCTACCGAACTAAAGGTAAAAGTCGCTGTTCACTTGAAAACTACCACTTGATGACATCACAAGGTGGAACAGAGCGTTTTGAGCTTTGGAGATGAAACAGACTAATAATAAATGAAACAAAACACAACTCCAGGTCTGTTTTTGAGGAAGTAACAGCATTAGAGTCAGTTTTACATAATATAGGACATTTAAAAGAACCCAGTATCCATATTAAAGTATAAATACGCAGTAGTTTCATATTAAAGTATAAATACGCAGTAGTAGCTTGTACTTTTTGTATAAATAGTGCCACGCCCCCTTTTTGTTTAACTAATCGATCGTCAGGACAAGTCTTTAGTCAACTACAGTCCTCGTTTCCATATTAATCACCAATTTAAAACAATATTATATCTCTTGAACGGTGAAAAGTCCTCAAAATGGCCGCTACAACACGAGGCTAAAACATAAATATAAATATGAGATTTGTCCGACGTTTCTCCTCGTGTTTTTTCTGCGAGGACCAAATTGTTTTGTTCTGTCAAATTAAACCAAGACCGTCGAGAATAATCTTTTAAAAGCGTCGGTCAAACTCAGAAAGACGAGTTTGTTTCGACAGCTCCAAGTGACTCATTTTGAATTTTTAAGAAAAGCAAAATACAGTTGAGCGTTTAGAATCGCGGCTCGGCGCAGGGAGGTTCGGCGCCTCAAGCTCAGCCGTCAATAGAATCATTTTCACATAAACAAAAGAAAAATCCAGCTCTCGGAGGTTTTCTTCCAAAGCAGAGCTACTTTCAGACCCGTGTGCAGGATTCTAATGACAAACATCGATTGTTGTTACGGTTCACTGACCTTTAGTGACCGCTCCAGCAGTGAGCTCAGCTCAGAGCTCAGAGACGTAAAACACACACCAGGAATTAAAGTCACTTTTGAAAATCTTATCTGGCAAGAAAGAAGACGCCAAAATACCAGAGCAGACAAAAAAGTGACAACGCATCAGGTTTTTTTTTTACAAAGTCTGACACAAAACGACAAAGAGAAAAACAGGGTTTTCAGTGAACATGTACTTCATGTTTACTTCATGTTTACTTCTTGTTTACTTCATGTTTACTTCATGTTTACTTCATGTTTACTTCATGTTTACTTCATGTTTACTTCTTGTTTACTTCATGTTTACTTCTTGTTTACTTCATGTTTACTTCATGTTTACTTCATGTTTACTTCATGTTTACTTCTTGTTTACTTCATGTTTACTTCTTGTTTACTTCATGTTTACTTCATGTTTACTTCATGTTTACTTCTTGTTTACTTCATGTTTACTTCATGTTTACTTCATGTTTACTTCACATTTATGTCACATTTTACTCATGTTTACGTCATGTTTCGGTCATTTTTATGTCATGTTTACTCCATGTTCATGTCACATTTACTTCATGTTTACATTGTATTTACGTCATGTTTATGTCACATTTTCCGTCATGTTTCTGTCACGTTTATGTCATGTTTACATCTTATTTATGTCATGTTTCGGTCATTTTTATGTCACATTTACATCATGTTTACATCTTGTTTACGTCACGTTTACTTCATGTTTACATTGTGTTTACGTCATGTTTATGTCATGGTTGTGCAAAAAACAAAAGGCATGATCTTTGGCAGAAAACTGCCTCAGAATATCTGTCTAAATATTGTGACCTTGGACGGTGCAGAAATAGAATTTGTCAAGCATCATAAGTACCTTGGTGAATGGTTAGACTCGTCCCTAAATTTTGAAATGCACATTAATAGTCTGTTTACTAAAGTGAAATCATGAATAGACTTCTTAAACCGTAACAAATCATCCTTCACACACTCTGATAAAGAGCTGCTAGTTAAAGCTACAGTCCTTCCTATTTTAGACTTTGGTGACAAACTTTATAGATCAGCATCAAAAACTTTGCTCCACACCTGGATGTTCTTTATCTTTAACATTCGTTTGTTACTGGTGCAGCGTTTAACACTCACCACTTTAGGCTTTACTCTCTGCTCAAGTGGCCATCTCTTCACACCCGCAGACAAACTCACTGCTTCATTTTCATTTACAGACCTTTACTGGTACGACCCCCTCATATCTCAGTTCAGATACACACAGCTGTCAGTACCAAAGCTCATTTCAGTTCTCTGCAGCAAGTGACTGGAACCATCTACAGCAGGATTTAAAACTCGGTTCTTTTGTTTCTCTCTCTGTTTTTAAAAGCTCAATCTGTTTAATTTTAAAAGATCACTGCACATGTTTTTAACCACTATTCTACCCTCCCCTTTTAATGTTTTATTCTTTGATTTGTGAATTGAATAAATAAATAAATAAATAAATAAATGGTTACGTTCTGGTTACATCATGTTTTAGTCACGTTTACATCATGATTATGTCACATTTATACCATGTTTACTTCATGTTTACTTCATGTTTACTTCATGTTTACTTCATGTCTAAGGTCCGGAGTGTAAGGACTGCACCCGTATCCCATGATGCAATGAGGCGTCTTTGGGATTTGGGATTTTATCAGTCGTTCATAAAAAATAAAAATAAAAAATAAAAAAGCTATTACACAAGATCAGGGCTTGAGCAATGAATCAAACAAATTTGATTAATTTGACAAGAGAGAGTTCTTCTCTCAAACTGAAAACGCTCTGTTCCACCTTGTGATGTCATCATGTGGTGATACAGGAAGTGCTCCGCTGTGTTTTTAAACTCCACACACCTTCATTTATAGAATCATTTGGATCATTTCAGTCCTGGAGTTGTCTCTTATCTCGACTGAACTAAAGGTAAAAGGAGGAGTTAACATGAAAACTACCACTTGATGACATCACAAGGTGGAACACAGCGTTTTGAGCTTTGTAGATGTAACAGACGAATAATAAAGTGTGACTCAAACATGTGAGAATGAAACAAAACACAACTCCAGGTCTGTTTTTGAGGAGGAAACATCAGAACGATTAAAGTCCATTTTGTCAGACCTTTAAAATGCTGTAAACTTCCTTAAATCACATTTCTGCACAAATCTGAATGTATTTTTTTTAATCTGATTGTTTCATTGCACAATATCTCTGTGAGAGGGAAAGTCACGAGGAAACTTGTTTCATAATAGTTCTCCTTTTCACAACTTTCACAAATATTTCAAAATCTCCCTCATTAAAAACCAAACCAAATGATTCTATAAATGAAGGTGTGTGGAGTTTAAAAACACAGTGGAGCACTTCCTGTATCACCACATGATGACATCACAAGGTGGAACAGTACAAACCTTAGAACAAAACCTTGGATTCAAACTCACACGCTTTGTTTCCAGATGAAGCTCTTTCTGTTTATATATTTACTCAAACGTGTCTGATTTTTCAAACATAAATCCAACTGTGATGAACTTAAGAACGCACAAACACGCTAACACAACACGCTAACACAAAACGCTAACACAAAACGCTAACACAACACACTAACACAACACGCCAACACAACACAATAACACAACACAATAACACAACACGCTAACACAACATGCTAACACAACACGCTAACACAACACAATAACACAACACAATAACACAACACGCTAACACAACACAATAACACAACACACTAACACAACATGCTAACACAACACGCTAACACAACACGCTAACACAACACACTAACACAAAACGCTAACACAAAACGCTAACACAATGCGCTAACACAACACACTAACACAACACACTAACAACACGCTAACACAACATACTAACACAACACGCTAACACAACACGCTAACATAACACGCTAACACAACACGCTAACGCCGCTCTGACACTAATCCACGGCGCCGAACAGCCACAACATTATAATTAAAACAGGCCAATCAGGCGTCAGGCCGACACCACACAGAGCCGTGCGTGTGGACGGCTCCTTTGAGGACGAGCGAGAATCGATTCAGCTCCTCGATTCACATGTAATACGATTTCACACATGACTTGGTCCGAGCTGGACGCGCTAACGAGGCCCGGTCACAGATATAGGTCAGGTATGTCCAGTGGTCCATGAGCGCGGGAGACGCTCAGCCGCCGAGTGCGAGGGTTAAGGAGGCGTTAAAGCGGCGAGAGGAGCGTCTGAAGTCGGTCAAATCGCTAAATCGTCCGCGTCGTTACGTTTACTCGGGTTGAAATAGTTAAAGTTTCCACGTTACGCCGTTTTCTGACGTGTTTTAATGTTGTTTCCTCATCACAGACAGACCTGGAGTTGTGTTTTGTCTCATTCACACACGTCTGAGTTTCTTCTCTCAAACTGAAAACGTGCTGTTCCACCTTGTGATGTCATCAAGTGGTAAAACAAGAAGTGAACCAGGTCTAAACGATCAATAACCCATGACAAAATCAGGTCTAAACCAGGACTAAAACTGAGACTTAAACTGGGACTAAACCGTCTGCCTTTTCTTTCTGAGTTCTTCTCTCAAACTGAAAACACTTCGTTCCACCTTGTGATGTCATCAAGAGGTAAAACAGGAAGTGCTCCACTGTGTTTTCATTGAATCCAAACATCATCTGCAGAATATGAGACAAGGCTTCGAAACTGGGCTGAACCATTCGGGTTTTGGGTTTTAAAGCGCCCACATTACACTCTGTTCCACCTTGTGATGTCATCATGTGGTGATACAGGAAGTGCTCCACTGTGTTTTTAAACTCCACACACCTTCATTTATAGAATCATATGGATCATTTCAGCCTCTGGAGTTGTCTCTTATCTCAACTGAACTGAAGTTAAAAGGAGGAGTTAACATGAAAACTACCACTTGATGACATCACAAGGTGGAACAGAGCGTTTTGATCTAATAAAGTGACTCAAACATGTGTGAATGAAACAAAACACAAGTCCAGGTCTGTTTTTGAGGAGGAAACGACATTAGAACATGGATTAAAGCTACAAGAGTCAGTTTTAAATCTGAAACTGTGCAGTGAATAAATCTCACTGTAGGGAGCATTATACTTATGATTAAAAACACATCATTTTGTCTCAATTTAAGAAGAAAATACAACATTTTTTTTTCAAATAGCAAGACCTGAACAGCAGAGACACTTTCTAACTTCTGCACCACAAGCATCTAAAGAGCAGTTTGATAAATAGATTTAAACATAACACCGTGATAAACTTGCAAAATGAGCCAAACAATTCAATTTAAATCAGAAAAAATAGATTATATTAAGGGTTTACCGTGATCCAAACGTCATTTCCATCTCATTAAAACAAAGCATTTTTGTTTAAATCGGGTTCACAGCTCAGAATGTGACAAAGTGTGGTCCTTCTAACCTTGTTTTATGCAAATAGAATCAAAATTAGCTTGAGAAACACTGATTTAACTGAATAAATGGAGAGTATTTCTAATCTAAATCACAAAACCAGCTGGATTCTGCGAGTTTAATCCAGTGATGGACACAAAGGGAACTGTTCCAAATGTGCTGCTGCTGTAAATTCAAACCCATGACGCAAAAAAAAACACCTTAAAATTCCAAAAACACCTGCTCAGAACTGCGCACAAGTGACACACAGCGCTGTCACATAATCCCAGCAGCAGAAAATTCACACAAGAGCAAAGAGAATGCGTAAAAATGGCACAATTACGCGCCATAGAGGCACAAAAGATCACAACAAATGCGTAAAAATGGCACAATTACGCACGAGACTTACCCAAAATCCCAACCACGAAAAGTTTGAGCAGCAGGAGCGCATTTGTCCCCATCCCTCAGGAGCGTCCAGTCCCTGTTTGAGTGAAATCCTCAGCTGTTTCTCCGGGGCACTGCGCGTTTGAACCGGACCATCATCTTTATCATCCGCAAACCAACAGCGCGGGATCCGCCATGCGCCAAAACAACTCCCGCTCCTCCGGTGTGGAGTGAAAACAAAATACAAATCACAGGATCCAGAAGGGAAAACAACACGAGAGGAAGAGATGGAGAGACAGAGAGAGAGGGAGGGAGAGGGAGAGAGAAAGAGCGGGAGAAGGAGGAGAGAGACAGAGAGAGAGACAGATCCGCGCGAGCTCCAGAGATGAGCGCGTGTCCTCTGCGCGTCAGGAGCACGAGCTCAAACACCGAGGAACAAGAGAACTGTCCCACTGCAACTGAGAGAGGAGAGGAAGAGAGGAGAGAGAGAGGAGGAGAGGAGGAGGAGTCAGGAGCACGAACACTGTCCCACTGCATCTGTACATAGAGGAGAGAGAGGGAGGAGAGGAGAGGAGAGGAGAGGGAGAGAGGAAAGAGGGAGGAGTCAGGAGCACGAACACTGCCCCACCGCATCTGAGAGGGAGAGAGAGAGGAGAGAAAGAGAGGAGGAAAGGAGAGAGAGAGAGAGAGAGAGGGAGAGGAGGAGTCAGGAGCACTACCACTGTCCCACTGCATCTGCACAGAGAGGAGAGAGAGAGAGAGAGAGGAGGAGGAGGAGGGGGAGTCAGGAGAACTGTCCCACTGCATCTGTACAGAGGGAAGAGAGAGGGAGGAGGAGGAGAGGAGAGGGGTGAAAGAGGGAGGGGAGGGAGAGGAAGGAGAGGGAGGAGGAGTCAGGAGCGCTATCACTGTCCGACTGCGTCTGTACAGAGGGAGGAGAGAGGGAGGAGAGAGGGAGGAGGAGGGAGTGGAGGGAGAAGGGGGAGAGAAGAGGAGGAAAGGGTAAAGATGGAGGAGGAGGAGAGGGGGGAAAAGGAAGGAGAGGGGAGAGAGGAGAGAGGGAGGAGAAAGGAAAGAGGGAGGAGAGGGAGAGGAGGGGGAGGGAGTGGAGGGAGAAGGGGGAGAGAAGAGGAGGCAAGGGGAAAGAGGGAGGAGAGTGGAGGGAGGAGAGGGGGAGAGGGAGGAGAGGGGAAAGGGGGTAGGGAGGGAGATAGAGTGAGATGGAGGAGAGGGAGAGGAGAAAGAGGGAGGAGAGAGAAGGAGAGAGAGGAGATGAAGGAGGGGGAGTGTCCACAGGGTTAAAGACACGGGCCGGTCCCAGATCATTCACTGAATCTAATGTTAAAAATGAACTGAGTTGTGTTGATTTTTATTAGATTCACCAGTTTCTGTCTGAACTTCACGTAAACGTCATTTTCAAAGGTAAAAACATGAAATTCTCTTTAAATTTCTGTTTTTCTCGTGTCTCGTGTTGGATTTTAACATAAAGTTCAGTCTGGACATAAATTAGGCCTTTAGACTCTGATTGAATGAAGCCCCGCCCCTCGTGCGCTCACACAGGGATCTTATTGGTTGAGCGACACTTCCCTCTAGTGGTGAGACTTTGCATTACAGGTTAACAAATGAACACTTCAGTGAAATACTTAACATTTTTACACTTAAAGTACATTTTTTCAGGTACTTTAATACTTTTAAGTCGATTTTTGCATGTGATACTTTTACTTGAGTAACTTTTTACCTCTGTATCTGTACTTTCACTTAAGTAACAAAACTAGTACTTCATCATCGCTGCACTCAACACTCAACCCTAAACTAAATGGGTCAAATGTGTGTTACTCTCTGTGTTTGTGAGTGTTGAGGTTTGGTTCTGTCTCCCTCAGGTTTTAAACTGCGTGTCTCCTTTTCCCAAAAGGTTTCAGAGTGGAGCTTTAATCAGCATTTTACAAACAGGTGACAGATTTATGCAAACGACCTCATCCTGTGTGTGACTTGGCCTCAGTTTACAGCAGTGTTCAGTAGCGTTCAGTCACATTAAGTGGGGTTCAGTTGTGCTCACTTCTCCTTCTCCTCCTTCTCCTTCTCCTTCTTCTCCTTCTCCTCCTTCTCCTTCTCCTTCTTCTCCTCCTTCTCCTTCTTCTCCTTCTCCTGCTTCTCCTTCTTCTTCTCCTCCTTCTCCTTCTTCTTCGTCTCCTTCTTCTCCTTCTTCTTCTTCTCCTTCTTCTTCTTCTTCTTCTTCTTCTCCTTCTCCTTCTTCTTCTCCTCCTTCTCCTTCTCCTTCTTCTCCTTCTTCTTCTCCTCCTTCTCCTCCTTCTCCTTCTCCTTCTTCTCCTCCTTCTCCTTCTTCTCCTTCTCCTGCTTCTTCTTCTCCTCCTTCTCCTCCTTCTCCTTCTCCTTCTTCTCCTCCTTCTCCTTCTTCTCCTTCTCCTGCTTCTTCTTCTTCTTCTTCTTCTTCTTCTCCTTCTTCTTCTTCTCCTTCTCCTCCTTCTTCTTCTTCTTCTCCTTCTTCTTCAGTTTGTTGGTCGACAGTTTTTTGTTTTGAAGCAATGAGGCATTTTTTGTTTTGTTTTGTTTTTGTTTGTGTTTTAGATTCTCTCTGTAAAAACTCTCAGCTGCACAAACATTTGACAAATACAGATGTGACTTTTCTGTCGCCAAACAACAAATTTCACATCAACAAAGAGAATTCCTGAGCTGGTTTTGTTTTTGTTCTATTTTTAAATATTCATGTTTTTGTTTTGTCGTCGTCGGGCGTCACATTCCTCTGACCTCGGCTGAACCTGAACACACACCTAGAACCAAAACATCAAACTGAAAGTGTTTTGAGTCGGGTGTGGAGCGATTTGGAGCAGGTCCAGATCAAAGTGACACGTGTGTTTTCACTCAGATGCCCTGGTGTTTAGTCGAGCTCAGTCGCGTTCAGTAGCGTTCAGTCGCATTCAGCTGTGTTCAGTAGCATTTAGCAGAATTCAGTAGTGTTCAGTAATGTTGAGTGGCGTTAAGTAGCATTCAGCAGTGTTTAGCAGCATTCAGTAGCGTTCAGTCACATTTAGTAGTGTTCAGTAATGTTCCATAGTGTTCAGTAATGTTCAGTAGCGTTCAGTCGCATTCATCAGGGTTCAGTAGTGTTCAGTCGTGTTCAACAGCGCTCAAGCATGTTCAGTAGTGTGCAGTTGTGTTCAGTTGCGTTCAGTAGCATCCAATCATGTTTTGTCATGTTCAGTTGTGTTCAGTAGTGTTCAATAGTTTTCAGTGGTGCGTTCAGCAGTCTTCAGTAGTGCTCAGTAGTGTTTAGTAAAGTTCAGTTGTGTTTGGTCGCATTCAGCAGCGTTCAATAGTGTTAAGCAAAGTTTAGCAGAATTCAGTAGTGTTCAGTCACATTTAGTTGTGTTCAGTAATGTTCAGTGGCGTTAAGTAGCATTCAGGAGTGTTTAGCAGCATTCAGTAGCGTTCATTCGCATTCATCAGTGTTCAGACGTGTTCAACAGCGGTCAGGCATGTTCAGTAATGTGCAGTTGTGTTCAGTTGTGTTCAGTAGCATCCAATCATATTTTGTCGCATTCAGTTGTGTTCAGTAATGTTCAACAGTGTTAAGTAGTGTTTAATAGTGTTCATCAGTAGTGTTAAATAGTGTTCAGTGGTATTCAGTGGTGTTCAGTCGTGTTCAGTAGCGTTCAGTTTATTTTTAACACGAAAAAACAAAAATAAACAAATAAAAACTGAAAAAACATTGACTCAGTTGTTTCTTCAAAATTCAGTTCAAAACTTTATCAAAATTTTCACATTTGAAGCTTCATGAGACTGAGAGAAATACTTTTACTCTTTACTCTTTACGTACATCTTTAAACAGATACTTTAATACTTTTACTTAAGTAGATTTATTCATGTGATACTTTTACTTTTACTCGAGTATAGAGTCTTTCTTCCACAGATCTGACGCCAAACAACAAACATCATATAAATAATTAAAGGGAGAAATGAGGCTGAATCCAGAACTAGTTTCAGTTTTATTTGTATTTATTTATTTAATATATTTGTATTTATTTATTAAATATCTTTTTAAATATTCATGTTGTTGTTTTGTCACATTCCTCTGACCTGAACGACAAAACAAAACATCAAACTGAAAGTGATGAAAACACCGAGGCCTCGTCTGTTTCATTCTCACATGTTTAACACACAAACCTGCAGATTTAGGCTGAGTTCTTCTCTCAACCTGAAAACACTCTGTTCCACCTTGTGATGTCATCATGTGGTGATACAGGAAGTGCTCCACTGTGTTTTTAAACTCCACACACCTTCATTTATAGAATCATCTGGATCATTTAAACCCTGGAATTATCTCGACTGAACTAAAGGTAAAAGGAGGAGTTCACTTGAAAACTACCACTTGATGACATCACAAGGTGGAACAGAGTGTTTTCAGTTTGAGAGAAGAACTCAGAAAGAGAAAGCAGATGGTTTAGTACCGGTTTTAGTCCCGGTTTAGACCTGATTTTGACATGAATAGTTAATAGTTTAGACCTGGTTCACTTCCTGTATCACTTCATGACATCACAAGGTGGAACGGAGTGTTTTCTGTTATAAAAACTCAACCAAAACATGTGACACTTTTGCCCCAAACGAATCTGCATGTTTCCGTTCAGTTAATCTTGTATCAAAGCAGCACTGTGCAACTTTTCCGGTGGTCTCTTGTCTCCATGGAGATGTCACTGCTGTTCCTGGAATGTTAAAAACACAGCGGAGCACTTCCTGTATCACCACATGATGACATCACAAGGTGGAACAGAGTGTTTTGGGTTTTTTTCAGTTTGAGAGAAGTTTGTTTGTTAAACATGTGAGAACGAAACAAAACACAGCTCCATCTTTGTAAGTTTGTGATGAAAACATAAATCAGAAAAAAAAGATCACACTGGAGCTTTAATATTTGTGCGCAAAATAAAGAAATAACCTGTAACCTTCAGTAAACATGGACGTGGCCGCAGTGTTTGCACTTGTGGCGCTGGTCTGCGGGTGGACAGAGGTGAACTTTGCCCTGAGCAGACGCAGAGGCACGCGGGCAGCACTCCGGGACTAAACCGGGACTAAACCGGGACAAACCGGGCCCGGCTGCGCCTCAGACTCGGGCCGCACATTTCGCACATTTTTCGGATGCTTCGCTGCGACTTTCTGGGACGAACCGGTTAAAAAAAAGGATGTCAACAAGTGACGCAGGAGACCCGAGGCTCGGAGGAGGTGGAGGAGGAGAGACAGACGCAGCTACGCCTCTGAGCTCGCCACAAACACGGAGCCACACAGCGAGGTAAGCCCGTGTCCCGAGCCCGTGCCCCGAGCCCGTGTCCCGAGCCCGTGTCCCGAGCCCGTGTCCCGTGTCCCGAGCCTCTGTCCGGTTGGAGCTTTAACGCGCTTTTCCGTCGGTTTTTCCACAGTTTTTCGCTCTGAAAAAGAAAGAAATGACGCACCAGCTCCGTTTGCGCAGCGCATTCCCGAACACACCGCGCGTTTGAGGAGTTTGGAGAGTTTGGAGAGTTTGGAGAGCTGCTTTTACGCGTTTTTTTGGACACTTTTACGCACGCAAACTCACCAAAACCTATACGTTTGTGCGTCTTGTGTCGTGCGTAAAAGTGCAGGCGCGCGCAGGTGGACGCGGTTTTTACGCAGCGGGGAAACAGCGGCGCGTGGAGCCCAGGAGCACGCGCCTGGACGGGGAGGACATCCGGGCACTTTGAGCTTCAGATGTGGCTTTTGTGAATGTAAGAATCTCTGTATAATCCAGTCAAATTAACAGTTTGTTTTTGGAAAAGAACGGAATAAAATGGCAGCTTTGTCTCACGTTGCATAGAAACAGTGAACAGTTAAACACATAAATATCTGTTTTTGTTTATAAATTTGTTTTTTTATGGAGCTAAATTGTTCCTGATTGTGTGAAAGATGGACTGATGTGAGCAGAGTTGTGTTTTAGCTTTAGTTTTAACTCGAGTTGTGCAGAAAAGATGGTCAAAACTTGTGCGAAACGTTCCAAAAACTGCAGGAAATGTTGTAAATCTAACAGTTGTTTTGTTTATTTTGCTTCTTATGTTGGATTTGTTGTTTAATTCGAGTGATTTTCTTTTCTTTTTTGGCGAGTTGGAGCAGGTTTAATCTTTGTTAACTCCGCTAAGACAATGAAGAGCTGTTTATAGACTCGCACAAAGCCTAAACCGCAGCATCATGACTGTTATTATGAAGATGAAGCTGCGTTTAAAGCTCAAACACGGTGTTTTACCTCCAGACCAGTGGGTGTGTGTGTGTGTGTGTGGGGGGGGGGGGGGGGGGGGGTTTAGTCTTTAAAGTTCTCATGTTACACTGTTTTATGATCTGGTGTATTGTTTCCTCGTCACAAACAGACCTGGAGATGTGTGTTTTTGTTTTTATTCTCACATGTGCAGATTTACTATTTACACTTTAGTTCTTCTCTTAAACAATCTGTTCCACCTTGTGATGTCATCAGGTGTTAATACAGGAAGTGAACCAGGTCGAAACTATCAGCGTGACAAAAATTAGGACTAAACTGGGACTAAACCAGGACTTAAACCAGGACTAAACCAGGACTTAAACCAGGACTAAACCAGGACTTAAACCAGGACTAAACCAGGACTTAAACCAGGACTAAACCAGGACTTAAACCGGGACTAAACCAGGACTTAAATCGGGACTAAACCGGGACTAAACTGAGACTAAAACTGTGACTAAACCAGGACTTAAACCGGGACTAAATCTGGGACTAAACTAGGACTAAAACTGGGACTAAACCAGGACTTAAACCGGGACTAAATCTGGGACTTAAACCGGGACTTAAATCGGGACTAAACCAACACTAAACTGGGACTAAAACTGGGACTAATCCAGGACCGAACCAGGACTTAAACCAGAACTTAAACTGGGACTTAAATCGGGACTATACCGGGACTATACCGGGACTAAACCGGGACTAAACCAGGACTAAATTGCCTTTTCTTTCTGAGTTCTTCTCTCAAACTGAAAACGCTCTGTTCCACCTTGTGATGTCATCATGTGGTGATACAGGAAGTGCTCCACTGTGTTTTTAAACTCCACACACCTTCATTTATAGAATCATTTGGATCATTTCAGTCCTGGAGTTGTCTCTTATCTCGACTGAACTAAAGGTAAAAGGAGGAGTTAACATGAAAACTACCACCTGATGACATCACAAGGTGGAACAGAGCTTTTTGAGCTTTGGAGATGAAACTGACTAATAATGAAGTGTGACTCAAACATGTGAGAATGAAACAAAACACAACTCCAGGTCTGTTTTTGATGCACTAACAACATTCTAACACAATTTTAACCTCACATGAGTCAGTTTTGTGTGATATTTCTCTTTTGTGTTGCTGCTCGTCTGCGTTTCTTCAAACTCTCATTCTAAACACGCGACTTGGCCAAACCCTGTGATGTAACCGTGTACGTCGTTTACAGCTGTGATTTAGCGCCGAGCTGATCCGACATAAAGACGAGTCACGACCTCTTTAAGTGAAATATGACCTGAGACGATGCTGTTTCCACGGTTACCACAAAACTTTGTACACTCCCTTTAATCCTCCCGCTGAAGTCACCGTTGTGTGTTATCCAGATTATAAATTCAGGGGTTTGGATGTCGGTTTTGATTATTTTTTGAACTAGATGCCCTTCCTGGTGTTACGCCGTCGTTTAAAGGTGCAGTGTAGTTGTTACGTCCTCAAAAACAAACCTGGAGTTGTGTTTTGTTTCGTTCACACATGTTTGAGTCACACTTTATTATTCGTCTGTTTCATCTCCAAAGCTCAAAATGCTCCGTTCCACCTTGTGATGTCATCAAGTGGTGGTTTTCAAGTTGAACAGCTACGTTTTTGCGGTTTTGTTGCGTAGAGATTGACATTTCCAGAGGCTGAAATGATCCAAATGATTCTAGAAATGAAGGTGTGTGGAGTTTAAAAACACAGCGGAGCACTTCCTGTATCACCACATGATGACATCACGAGGTGGAACGGAGTGTTTTCTGTTTGAGAGAAGAACTCAGAAAGAAAAGGCAGATGGTTTCGTCACGGTTTTAGTCCCGGTTTAGACCTGATTTTGACATGAATAGTTAATAGTTTAGACCTGGTTCACTTCCTGTATCACCTCATGACATCACAAGGTGGAACGGAGCGTTTTCTGTCATAAAAACTCAACCAAAACATGTGACTTTTGCCCCAAACGAATCTGCATGTTTCCGTTCAGTTAATCCTGTATCAAAGCAGCACTGTGTAACTTTTTCCGGTGGTCTCTTGTCTCCATGGAGATGTCACTGCTGTTCCTGGAATGTTCCGCAGTACGATATTAAACACACTCGTCTTACATTTCTTTAATTAATCCTGAGTTAATCTGCACACAGCAGCTGGCAGACCCTCCGGCAAGAAAGTTATGTAATGAATCTTTAAGTAGTCTGCTCGTTCTGCAGGCGCTGAGCGGAGAGGCAGCGGGTAGGGCATCTGGGTTAAAATCTGTCGCAAATTAGACTTTATTAAATTTTCATGTGTTTTCATTTTTACAAGGAACATCAGACAAAACACAAACTGCACAGGTTCATTTAAAACGTTAAAAACAGGAGCAGCTTTGATTATAAACGTTTATCGCCACATTATTAAAGTGTCAGTCTGTCCAGTTTATATTTACAAACCTCAAAATGCTCCGTTCCACCTTGTGATGTCATCAAGTGGTGGTTTTCAAGTGAACAGCTACGTTTTTGCGGTTTTGTTGCGTAGAGATTGACACTTCCAGAGGCTGAAATGATCCAAATGATTCTATAAATGAAGGTGTGTGGAGTTTAAAAACACAGTGGAGCACTTCCTGTATCACCTCATGACATCACAAGGTGGAACAGAGTGTTTTCTGTTTGAGAAGAACTCAAAAAGAAAAGGCAGATGGTTTAGTCCCAGTTTTAGTCCCGGTTTAGTCCCAGTTTAGTCCCGGTTTAGTCCCAGTTTAGTCCCGGTTTTAGTCCCGGTTTTAGTCCCGGTTTTAGTCATGGTTTTAGTCCCGGTTTAGTCCCGGTTTTAGTCCCAGTTTAGTCCCGGTTTTAGTCCCAGTTTAGTCCCAGTTTTAGTCTCGGTTCAGTCCCGGTTTTAGTCCTGTTTTAGTCCCAGTTTAATCCTGGTTTTAGTCCCGATTTTAGTCCCAGTTTAGTCCCAGTTTAGTCCCAGTTTTAGTCCTGGTTTTAGTCCCGGTTTTAGTCCCAGTTTAGTCCCGGTTTAGTCCCGGTTTTAGTCCTGGTTTCATCCCAGTTTAGTCCCGTCTTAGTCTGGGTTCAGTCCCGGTTTTAGTCCCAGTTTAGTCCCAGTTTAGTCCCGGTTTTAGTCCCAGTTTTAGTCCCGGTTTAGTCCCGGTTTTAGTCCTGGTTTCATCCCAGTTTAGTCCCGTCTTAGTCTCGGTTCAGTCCCGGTTTTAGTCCCGGTTTAGTCCCAGTTTTAGTCCTGGTTTAGTCCCGGTTTAGTCCCAGTTTAGTCCCAGTTTTAGTCCCGGTTTAGTCCCGGTTTTAGTCCTGTTTTAGTCCCAGTTTAAGTCCTGGTTTAGACTTGATTTTGTCATGGATGTTTGACAGTTCAGACCTGGTCCACTTCCTGTATCACCACATGATGACATCACAAGGTGGAACAGAGCGTTTTCTGCAGGTTTTTGTGTTAAATGTGTGAGAATGAAACAAAACACAACTCCAGGTCTGTGTGTGACGAGGAAACACTAGACCAGATCATAAAACGGCGTCGTACCTTCGCTTTAATGCATTACCTCGTCATTATTAGCTTTATTTTGTAATATTAGCTTAAATGCTGCCTCATGTTAGCGAGGCCTTCACCTTTCGTCTCCCCGCGGCCTCCGGAGCGACCTCATTAGCCTCGGCCGCGCGTCTAAACGAGGTCAAATGACTTCAAGCTGCTGGAACATCACCGGCGTTGTTCTGTCAGCGAGTCGCGCCCAGGATGAGCTCAGCCTTTTAAACGCTCGTGGTTATGTAAGAAATTCGATTGGCAAACGCAGCAGCTACACGCCCACGCCGGAGCTGACCTGAACCGAGGCGCCGCATAGTTTTAGAAGCCACACCGACACGCCAAACAGGAGAGAGAGACACGCGGCCGTAGCGGTTAGTCACAGCGGCGCGCTAAAGGGGACCAAAACAAAAACGGCGTCGGCCATATTGGAACTGCCGCGATAGTGACAGCTGGGATGACAAGATCGAGTTAAAGCCGGCGTCGGGAACAAGCGCGGGTGAGTGCGCGGGAACGTGACAAAAACAGATCGACTAAATGGGTTTGATTAAAAGGAAGGAAAAAGAACAATGTGGTTTCCGTGGTTACAGAGAAATTACTCGAAAGCGTTTTGCGGTCACAGATAAGTGTCGAATGTTTTGGGAGGAAATTATTTTGGGAAAAGTGAAGCGTCTGATGGATGCGCCGCCGGGTTGTTCTTATGAGTTTAAGGTTCATTTTTCTGTTTTATCTTTTACGTTAATGCTAGCTAGCTTAAATCAACTTGTGATGTTTTTACAGATGTTAGAAAACGAGGGAATTTTTGCAGCGTTTGGTCTATGTTTATGTGTGTTTTGATTTATTTTGTGACGAACGCAACTCAAATTTGATCACAAAAACTCGGAAAATGTTTTACGATTGCGTGTTGGTTGCGTAGTGCCTTGGTGGAGGTCTGTCCATAGCTCGTTTGTGCATTTGTGTGCATTTTTTTACACTTTAAAACTAATTATTTTTTGACCAGAGATGCACCGATACTGAAGAAAATCCTGGATCAAATATCGTTTCCCAAATATCGGTTCAGTGGATTTCCTGTTTGGACGTTTAAATTCGTGTAATAAGACGGTTTAAACACTTATAATGTTTGAGTTTTATTCATAAAAAGTTGTGTTGTTGTTACTTGAGAAATGCAGCAGTTACATAAAACATCTGGATCAGTTTTGTTTTATTCTATTTTTATTTTTTTTTTATTAAATTCTGTTTCCGTCTCTGGTATCGGTTGATATCAGATTAAAAACGTCAGATTACTGTACTGTATTTAAGTCGAATTTTCAGGTATCTGTACTTTACTTAGGTACGTTTTACAGTGTGTACTTTTTACTTTTACTTAAGTACATTTGAAAGCAGTATTTGTACTTTCTACTCCACTACTAAAACTAAAATAAAAACACAAAATTCATAAGAAAAACGAAGAAACTGATTCATTTTGTTACTGTTGAACAAAATATGTGTCATTTTAAATCAATATCACTGCATTTTACACTTTAATAAATGAACAGAACTGTGTGAAATACTTTTACTTTTTACTCTTTAAGTACATTTTCACACAGGTACTTTAAATACTTTTACTTAAGTCGATGTTTTTCATGTGATACTTTTACTTTTACTCACCCGTTTGTGTAAATAAAAGTTCAAACATCGTGAGACTTTCTGCTCCAATAATCATCAGTGAATCGTTTTATTTCATCGATTTGTTTGTCCGGTATCGGTATCGACTGAACCGATATTTGGACATCGATATCTGATCCCAGTATCGGATCGTTTCAGTAAAAAGTCAGATCAAGCTCATGATTCACCATTTTCATCTTTTTTCTTGTACTTCTTCTGCATAAATAGCCGTCTGTTGGGTGTTTTGCGTGAGCGCCCCCTGCTGGTCTGACCCAAACTGGCCTCACCAGTTTGGGTCAGATTCGCAGAGATACGTAACATTTTTGACCACTCCTCCTTTTTAGTCGGCTAATCCATCAGCAGAACACGTGTTTAACCCAAGAAGAATCTACTACAGACGTGTTAATGACGACAGTGTAGCTCCACCTAGAGCCGGGTCATGACCTCACACCACAGACGGTTTATATAAATGGACGTAGCTAACCTGCTAGCCGCCGCGTTACAAACAGGAACTGAGCATGTGCGCACTTCTGGCTCCATCGACTCTGGCTCTACGGTGGTCCCTGGTTTATCGCGGGGGTCACGTTCTAAAAATAACCCGCAATAAATGAAATCCGTGAAGTATCGGCTTTATTTTGTGCAATTATTCTCCGTGTTTGTGGCTGTAAAACTCCTCACCACAAACTCATTTTCACAAAGGGCCACATAAACAAAATGGTCGCTCTCAAAAGGCCAGATGTAACTAACTGTACGATAAATGTCACTAATTGTAACCAAATTTAAAGTAAAATAAATGCAACTACTTTTGAAACTTGTTAATTAACCGTTTCTATATTTACAAATACTGCATATGGATTTGTATAGATATGAAAAAATGTCTGTTTAACTGTGTATCTAATGATAAACTGACATTAAAACAGTCATACCTTTTAATTTACTTTGTCGCGGGCCACATAAAATGACGTGGCGGGCCGCATTTGGCCCACGGGCCTTGAGTTTGACACGTGCTTTATACACTTTTCTCACACAGGCGTTAACATTTTCTCACATTTCTCTCTCGTTTAAACTCTCTCAAAGTTCAAACCTTCGTAGGCGTCTTTGTCGGTGCAGAACGTTTCATCGACATCGTGGGTTTTGTCGGGGAGAAAACAAATTGCAAACGTACAGCACTTCAGAGTCACACTGAGATCCAACGTTTATGTAAATTTGTCTGAACACATTCTGTACTGGACAGGAGACACGGCACGGAGGAGACTGATGGACAATGGTCTACAGTCCAACAGCCAATCAGGACGCACGACACAATGGTCTACAGTCCAACAGCCAATCAGGACGCACGACACAATGGTCTACAGTCCAACAGCCAATCAGGACGCACGACACAATGGTCTACAGTCCAACAGCCAATCAGGACGCACGACACAATGGTCTACAGTCCAACAGCCAATCAGGACGCACGACACGATGCACGTTCAGACAAAAAAAAAAGCAAAATTGCACATAAAAAATCAGCGAAACAGCGACTCCGCGAAAGGTGAACCGCGATATAGCGACGGACAACTGTAAATACAAGATATGAACATTAAAAACAGACAAATCAGGTTCTTCTTTCCCCGAGGTCGCTTCTGTTAGCGTTAGCAACAGGTTTGATTGACAGCGTTGCTAAGCTGGAGCTTCTTTGCACAGTCTGTGGTCAAAACGCTGGGGGCAAACTCCAGCAGATGGACTCTCTGACCACTCTCTGACCTCTCTCACTGCTCTCTGACCGCTCTCTCACCGCTTTCTCACCGCTCTCTGACCTCTCTCTGACCGCTCTCTGACTACGCTGTGACTGCCCTCTCACCGCACTCTGACCGCCCTCTGACCTCTCTCTGACCGCCCTCTGACCGCCCTCTGACCGCCGCGTGCCTCGTTGTGGTCTCGTTCTTTTGCAGTTGGCTCGGAGCGTTCTCTTCCATCTGGACGATACTTTTGAAGAATAATTCTTTCTGGGCCAGTGCTGGTTTCACACATGAGCCTGTCGTGCTCACACCTCCGCAGAGCTGCCTCGGTACAACACTATTTTTATACTTTTGTTTTCCAGAACCATTTTGTCTCAGTGAAATTGTAGTTTTTGTGTTCGGTGAAAACTTAGATTTGGTTCAATACTGAAGATTTAATCAGCGGAGGATGAAGTACTTAGTGTTGTTACTCAAGTAAAAGTACAGATATAGAGGTGAAAAGTTACTCAAGTAAAAGTAAAAGTACCACGTGAAAACTTCAAAGTTTAAAAGTGTTGAAGTACACGTTTAAAAATGGACTTTAAGAGTAAAAAGTAAAAGTATTTCATATGTTTAAAGTGTAAATGTAGTGATAAAGATTCAAAACGGCACCTATTTCGTTCAACAGTAAAAAAAAAAAAAAACTAATTCATTTTATTTATTTTTCTTGTAAATTTTGTGGATTTATTTTTGTTTTACTCAAACCCGAAGCTTGAACTTGAAAACTTTAGTCAACACGGTAAAAATAACCCCTCAAATCAGATGAAAAGTACTTTACTGTAGTGGAGTAGAAAGTACAGATACTGCTCTCAAATGTACTGAAGTAAAAGTAAAAAGTACACACTGTAAAATGTACTTAAGTAAAGCACAGATACCTGAATATACAGTACTTTACGACTTGTACTTTCCGCCTCTGTTTGCAAAGCTGATCTGTCGTTACTTGAGGGATAATAACAGTTACATAACACATTTGGATCAGTTCTGTTTTATTTTATTGTTGTTTTTTTGGTAAATAAATGCAGTTTTCAGGCTCTTTCTGGTATCGGTTGTTATCGGGTATTGTCCGATACTCAGAGCTGTGGTATCAGAATCAGTATCGGAGCTGAAAAAGTCATAAAAATCCCTCTGCTGTCGTGCCTTTTCTTTACTCCTGGATTACGACGACTTTCCTGAAGAGACTTGTTTGCGTTTTTCTTTAACACCTGGGAAGCTTCAAACTGTTGTTGAGTTTAATGTTCCGTCCTCGTCTGTTCTGCTTTGCATTTTACCCTCGGCTCTTATGTAACTCCTGGCCCTAAAACAAACAGACTTCGGGGAGTCCTCGCTCAACGGGAACCGGAATGTTTGGCAGCAAATGTTTTATTCAAATTAATGAAGTGACCGCAATGTTTTTAAGATCAGGACGTTTTATTCAGTCGTTTTAGGTGAATATTAATACAGTGCAATATTTAACATAGTGCAATATTTAACATAGTGCAATATTTAAAACAGTGCAATATTTAACATAGTGCAATATCTTAATACAGTGCAATATTTAAGACAGTGCAATATTTAACATACATAACACATAGTGCAATATGTCGACTGAGTGCAATATTTAACATAGTGCAATATTTAAGACAGTGCAATAGCTAATACAGTGCAATACTTGATCAAGTGCAGTATGTGACTCTGCAGTATTTACTTGTAAATTTAGTTTGACACAGAGTTATAGTCTGAGGTGTTTAAATGTTTAAATGTTTTAATGTTTTAACGTCTGACACTAGTTATTTTAGTTACACTGTGTTGTGTCCCATGTCTGTATTGGAGGGTTGTTTTTAATCTCGCTGTACATGTGTGTGGTGTTGTATGTGTGTGCGGTGTTGTACATGTGTGTGGTGTTGTACGTGTGTGCGGTGTTGTGCGTGTGTGCGGTGTTGTACATGTGTGTGGTGTTGTACATGTGTGCGGTGTTGTACGTGTGTGCGGTGTTGTACGTGTGTGCGGTGTTGTGCGTGTGTGTGGTGTTGTACATGTGTGGTGTTGTACGTGTGTGTGGTGTTGTACATGTGTGGTGTTGTACGTGTGTGTGGTGTTGTACATGTGTGCGGTGTTGTACATGTGTGCGGTGTTGTACATGTGTGCGGTGTTGTACATGTGTATAGTGTTGTACATGTGTGCAGTGTTGTACATGTGTGCGGTGTTGTACATGTGTATAGTGTTGTACATGTGTGCGGTGTTGTACATGTGTGCGGTGTTGTACATGTGTATAGTGTTGTACATGTGTGCAGTGTTGTACATGTGTGCGGTGTTGTACGTGTGTGCGGTGTTGTACATGTGTATAGTGTTGTACATGTGTGCAGTGTTGTACATGTGTGTGGTGTTGTGCGTGTGTGTGGTGTTGTACATGTGTATAGTGTTGTACATGTGTGTGGTGTTGTACATGTGTGCGGTGTCGTACGTGTGTCTGGTGTCGTACATGTGTGTGGTGTTGTACGTGTGTGCGGTGTTGTACATGTGTGTGGTGTTGTACATGTGCGCGGTGTTGTACGTGTGTGCGGTGTTGTACATGTGTGTGGTGTTGTACATGTGCGCGGTGTTGTACGTGTGTGTCGTGACAATAAATGCATTCTATTCTATTCAGAGATGAGAACCATAGAGACACAAGCGCACCACGGCTGGTTTAAGTTGGTCCGAGTCTGAATTTGTCGTAAAACTTTTGCTGTTGTTTCACAGTTTTTACTTTTGCAGCGGCCTCTTCACCTCCAGCAGAGACTGTAAACATCGCACTTAAGGGAAACTCCACAGGGAAAACTCTTTTTGTTTTTGTTTGGGTTTTGGTCAGTTCGTTTTCTTAAAGTAGAAGCTTTTGTCCTGAACAACACGGTCCACTCTGCTCTGAAACATGTTTAATATTTCATAGAATCCACTCGTCTCCACAGAGTTTTATGGGACAGAGTAACGTCCCGTAAAACTCAAAAATCCCCGACCTCAGATCTGCGGAGTGTCTTTGTGTCTTTGTCATATCGTTATTTCATAATCACCAAACATCGCCACGGCAACAGCCAATAAAACAGAGGAGTGACGGACACAGAGGCGCGAAAAAATAACTGAAACGCGACTTTACCTTTTTTCAGCTTTTGTAACGTTGTAAAGTTAAACCGCAGCGTTCTCATCTGTATGATCCATTCCAACTTCTTCCTCTGTAAATACTGACGTCCAGTTCACAAAAGAATCCAGTCTGAAGCTTTAAAAGTAAAAAGGCAAAAGTGTTTCCCTCACGTGTCTCTATTTGTTTTCACACAACGAAGATCAGGCTGAAGCTGCTGCAGATTAGCGATAGCGGCTCTACTTCCTGTGATAGCGACTCTACTTCCTGTGATAGCGACTCTACTTCCTGTGATAGCGGCTCTACTTCCTGTGATAGCGACTCTACTTCCTGTTACAGCTAATCTACTTCCTGTGATAGCGACTCTACTTCCTGTGATAGCGGCTCTACTTCCTGTGATAGCGACTCTACTTCCTGTGATAGCGACTCTACTTCCTGTGATAGCGGCTCTACTTCCTGTGATAGCGACTCTACTTCCTGTGATAGCGGCTCTACTTCCTGTGATAGCGACTCTACTTCCTGTGATAGCGACTCTACTTCCTGTTACAGCTAATCTACTTCCTGTGATAGCGACTCTACTTCCTGTGATTGTGGCTTTACTTCCTGTTACAGCAACTCTACTTCCTGTGATAGCGACTCTACTTCCTGTGATAGCGACTCTACTTCCTGTGATAGCGACTCTACTTCCTGCGATAGCGACTCTACTTCCTGTGATTGTGGCTTTACTTCCTGCGATAGCGACTCTACTTCCTGTGATAGCGACTCTACTTCCTGTGATAGAGACTCTACTTCCTGTGATTGTGGCTTTACTTCCTGCGATAGCGACTCTACTTCCTGCGATAGCGACTCCACTTCCTGCGACAGCGACTCTACTTCCTGTGATAGTGAATTTGGCCTTGTCCAAATTCAAAGAGACTGCACACCACAAGCTACGAGCGTACGTCCACCGCTGTCTGTGCGCTTGCGGAGAATTTTCCCATGTGCCCCGTCTCCTCCCTCAGGTGGATAAACTCCTCCGTCCGCTCATCGCCCCCTAAAGACAAAAGGAAGAATATTAAACATTACGAGAGCTTTACTGAGGTTGTGTCGCCTCATACAGATCTTTACTCAAATTTAACAGTTTCATGTCGCACTGTTGTAGGTGACGTAAACCAGTACTTACATTTAAACGTGTGCGTTGCGTGTTTACCGACTCTACTTCCTCTGATGATGAATAAAAACACCACAGTTTGGACTTGTCTCTAAAGTAAAAGTACAAAGCTCTGATCTTTGTTACACTTTAGAGCCTCGTCGTCGTTTTACAGGAAACATCTGACGGAGGTGCGGTCATGACTTTTAGCTTGCGGTGTGCGGTCTCTTCACTGCCATATCCCGCTGTATATAAATGGACATAGCTAACCTGCTAGCCGCTACGTTCCAAATAGAAAGTGAGCACAGTCGCGTTGAATCTGGGGGTTTTTTATTTCACTATTTTGTTCTTAAATCAAGATATGAACATTAATAACAGACGAATCGACGACTTTTTTCCAAGCGATCACTTTGGCGCTTCTTGTTGCGTGTTTGTAAATCGTTTAAGACAGAAAAATCCCGCAGGGTGACGAGCTTTAATACCACAGAAACGGCTTCCGACCCTTGAAATGTGAACTATGCTGTTTTAGTTTGTGAGAATGTGGATCGAACTGGCTCAGTTTTTGCAGATCATTTACACCGTTTTAGACACAGTTTCCTTAAGAGGTTTACAGAGGCTGAATGTGATGTGCTAACGTTTCATCTTTGTCCCGCGGCAAAGGCAGGGATGGAAAACACACACGGAACAGTCGGCGGGGGAGGTGTGTCGGGTTTGGCACCGGAGCACGCCTCATATTTGGGATCTCTCCTCGGTCCTGTCGGATCACGCCGCCGCTGGAAAAGCCCCAAAAAGAAACGACTCTAATGAGGCTAAGGACGCGAGCCTGAAGGCGAAAGGTGGAGGAGCCGCGAGACTTCAGCCAAGGCAGAACTCCACCGTGTCGTCATCCGGAGCTGTTGTTTTGTTTATGAAGAAAAAGCCCGGTTTGTTTTTTGCGTGAAGCGTCTCCATGGCGATGTTATTCTGTCACATGAAACATATCGATTTACGTTTATTATTATTAAGTGCAGCTGTGTCCTCCGCTCGGAATTACCTTGAAAAACGTGCGTCCTTGCAGGGTCAGCTCTCCGCAGACCTGACCTAAAACTTGTCCTTGTGGTTGTCTCCACCTTATAAAAAAGAAAGTAAGAAAATAAACTAAAAAAACTCAAAATAACTAAAAGAAATATAATAAAAATAACAAAAGAACTCTTAAAATAACCAAAAAACATAAAAAAAAAATTCAAAATGACAAAAAAAAGAAAATAAACAAAGAAAAAAAAACAACTCATAATAATAATAATATTAATAATAAAAAGAATAAATAAATAAAATAAAAAATAACATTAACAACATTAAAACATAAACTCAAAATAACTAAAAAAAAAAAAAGAAACCCAGGATCAAGCAGAAAGGTTAGAACCGCGAACTATGGATGTAAACAAATACTGTGACGTGACGCAGCGTGTGCAGGGATCTCCTCCGACGATGACCTTTGACCCCCGTAGATGAGGAACCATAGATTGCGTAAAGAAGTGGACTAAGGCCGTGTCTCAAATTCGACGACGTCTCACTTCGTCAGCCGCGTTTGAATGACACTTACGTCACTCTGGGCGTGACAAGGCCCGTCCCGTTTCATGGACACGACGAATGCGCTTTGCGTCTCCAGCGTTTCCATGGAGATCGGCCGTGAACGAAGCGTGCATCCGAGCAGACTTCGCGCGCTGCTATATCCCGTCATGCACCGCGTGTCGCTTCTTCTACGGTACGAGAAACAAGGGATATTTTTTTAAAGTTACGTAATACTAACAACAATTGAGAAAAAAAACAACAACAAAAAACCCGACAATAACTTTACTCTTCTTCAATGAAATAATAATAATAATAAGACGTAACATAAGCGTGCAAACGGCGAACTGGGACACGGTCTAAGAGAGTGTGACGTCACCCACAGCGTTCGGCTCCTGTCAAACGTAGCGCGTCAAGGGTAGCAGTTATAGCGGCTAATACGGAGCAACCAAAGAGCCAATCTGGAGCGAGGTTGTTCAACGTAACGTCACTTCAACTGGTTTAACAGGGAGCGGGCGCTTAGCAACGCTGTCAATCAAACCTGTTGCTAACGCTAACAGGAGCGACCTCGGGGAAAGAAGGACCTGATTTGTCTGTTATTAATGTTCATATCTTGATTTACAGACACAATAGTGAAATAAAAACCCCAGGATCATGTAGAGGGTTAATACGAACATTTAAGACCAGAATGAGTCTGAAGCAGCAGAGACAGAGAGAGGAGGCAAACTCAAAATAACAAAATAAAAACAACTCAAAATAACAAAAATTAAAAAAATAAAAAAGAAAGAAAGAAAGAAAATAAACTTAAAAAAACTAAAAATAACTAAAAGAAATATAATAAAAATAACAACAAAAAAATCTCAAAATAACAAAAAAACAAATAAAAAACTCCAAATAACAAAAAATAAACAACATTTAAAAAAAAAACTCAAAATAACTAAAAAAGAATAAATAAATAAATAAAAAATAACCTAAAAATAAATAAATAAAATAATAAAAATAATAAAATAACATTAACAACATAAAAAAATAAACTCGTAATAACTAAAAATTAAAAAAAATTAAAAAATGAACCCCAGAATCATGTAGAGGGTTAATACGAACATTTAAGACCAAAATGAGTGTGAAGCAGCAGAGACAGAGAGAGGACAGATTATTAGTCGATGGCGTCAGAAACACACCCCTGTCCATTTAAATAAACAGTCTATGTTTATAACCCACATTTAAGTTCTTTTATTCTCTCGTCTCTAACTGTTTTATGGCTCTGGTTGCGTTCGTCACGTTTTGTTGAGTCCAGATCGCCGCAGTTCTGTTCCTCTTCTCCACTCTCTGGTTTTTGGCAGAGCCTCGGTGAAGTGTATTTTCATGTTTGGAGTCGGTGAGTGGGTGAGTGGGTGAGGGGGTGAGTGGGTGAGTGGGTGAGTGGGTGAGTGGGTGAGTGGGTGAGTGGGTGAGGGGGTGAGTGGGTGAGTGGGTGTGTGGGTGAGTGGGTGAGGGGGTGAGGGGGTGAGGGGGTGAGTGGGTGTGTGTGCTGCCGGTTGTAAGTGAAAGTGTGTGGATTCAGAACTGTTACATAACGACAGCTGAACGCCGCAGAAATGTGCAGAGAGAAGAAGAGACTAAGAGGCTTCACGTTTTTGTGCAAACTGTCACTCCACATAGCACCGGGGTTAAGTCTATTTAATCTTTTTCTCTTTTTTTTTCCTTTTTTTTAACGCTAAAGACTTGTGAGAAACTGCTACTGGTTTGGCTTCTCTTGTGAAAAAAAAAAAAAAAGAAAAAAAAAAAGCTTACTCAACAAACCCTACAGCGTGTCAATAATGGAGCTGGTAACCGTAGCAACGCAATGATAAATATTTGTTCGGCGTCAGATCTGATCATATTTAAACGTTTAAGCTCAAATGGTTGCCGGTTGGAGTCCCGCTCTTGTCGTTTGAGCGGTCAAATCCGCCGGCGGACAGGTTGGCGGTGAGATTCCACTTCCTGCAGCTCTTAAACGCTGTTGTTGTGCACTCGGGCAACACACTTTGAGCGGTTTGAAGGTGGAAAAGCGTGATTTAAAAATGTGACCATGACCGTTTACTGTTCTCATCCTGTTTGATTGTATCTGTATGAGGTTTTTTGGAGAGTCTCGCTAAAATGAATCAATATTTAATAGATAAGCCAAAAAAAAAATCAATGTTTTTTAAAAGTGACTCAAAAGTGCATTCGTTTTTTATATTTTTCTTTTATTTAAATTAGTATTATACATTTATTTGATTCATTGAAGGAAAAATAAGGATGGATTTGTAAAATGGTGGTAGCTGATACCTCCTTTAACGTGATTTTTATGGCTAAAAATAGAAAATAAAAGTCTAGGCGAGGTATAACTCTATAATGTGTCTGTCCAAACTACGGCCCAGGGGCAAAACACGACCCTCAGACCAATTTTTGTTGGTCCTCATGCCTCCTCCTAAACTGGTCTAATTGATCAGGAAGTATTTTTACTCCAAATTGAAGAGATTCTAATCATAATCTGTGTTTAAATATCAAAATCCAGAGTTTAACGATAAAAATGATCCACGTGAAGAGTTTAAAATAAAGTTAGGCCGATCTAATATGAATAATTCAATAAAATAAACAGATTTTGTGGTTGTTTTTTTTGTTATTTCAGAGGAAAAGACGAGATATTTGCCAACGGCTTTGAGCATCGACCTGAAAAAGAAGCTGAAGTCGACACAACACAGACGCACACGGGTAAAGAGTTTTAACGAGTTTATGTAACAACCGACGTAACGACTTTATTTATTTATCTATATTTATGTAAAATCCTGGTTGTTCTTTTCTCGCAGCTTTAACTCTTTCTCCAAACGTCCGGAGTCACACAGACGACACAAATAGACCCACGTTCACGTCGCGATTCTTCCTGAAACTCGGCTCCAAACCAGGTCTGAGCCGAGGCGTTTCCACAGAGAGGTGAGACGACGCTGAAGCTGAAAAAACAGATTTATGAAGCGCGCGGAGGTTTAAGGAGAGTTTTCCAGGTGATGGATTTAAAACGATCTCTGCTCCGTTTGTGGAAAAGTAGATCAGACATGGATCTGTCAGAAGAAAAGACTCTGTGTGAATGTTTTTATCAAATATATTTACGGGACGACGACGACAGACTGACTCGGTTTATCACTTTAACTTTAACACAACAGCTCGTGATTATGGCTAAAAAACTGGACAAAAGAGATGAGGAGAGACGGAGGGAGGAGGAGAGAGAAAAGAGAGGGAGGAGAGGAGGAGACGGAGACAGGGAGAGGAGGAAAAGAACTTTTAATACAAGATTTCATGACATGATAAAAAGTGGACAATAGAGAAGGAGAGAGGGAGGAAAAGGGAGGGGGAGGAGAGAGGAAAGAGAGGGAGGAGAGGAAGAGACAGAGAGAGGGAGAGAAGAAGAGAGGGAAGAGGAGACAGAGGGGAGGAGATAGAGGGAGGAGAGGATGAGACAGAGAGAGGAAAGGGAGAAGAGAAGAGGATGAGACATTGAGAGAGGAGAGGGAGAAGAGAAGAGAGGGAGGAGAGGAGGAGACAGAGAGAGAGGAGAGGGAGAAGAGAAGAGAGGGAGGAGAGGAGGAGACAGAGATAGGGAGAGGAGAAGAGGTGGAGAAGAACTTTTAATACAAGATTTCATGATTGTCTATGTCCAAAAACTAGACAACAGAGAGAAGAGAGGGAGAGAAAAGGAAGGAGGAAAGGAGAGAGAGGAGGAGACAGAGCGAGGAGAGGAGGAAAGAGAGATAGGCAGAGGAGGAGAGATGGAGAGGAGAAGAGGTGGAGAAGAACTTTTAATACAAGATCTCGTGATCGTCTACATCTAAAAAGTGGACAATAGAGAAGAGGAGAGGGAGAAAGAAAGGAAGAGAGGAGGAGAGAGATAAGAGAGGAGAGAGGGAGGAGAGGAGACAGCGAGAGGACAGGAGGAGACAGAGAAGAGAGAGAGAGAGAAGGAGAAAGAAAGGAGAGGAGGAGACAAAGAGGAGAACCCCGATTCCAGACCTGATTGTCTCTCTTCTCTAAAACTGGGAAAAAAAGGTTTTGGTTTTTCTTTTTTCTTCCCAAAAATAGAAACACTTCCTGGACCTGGATCCACCGCAGAACTTTAATAAAATGAAACAAACATTTAGAATCATCCTGTTTTTCTGGAGACACCAAAACCTGAAAACAATCGATTAAGAATTAAACACGAATCACAAATAAAACCTCAGAAGAAACGAGTAGAACCTGGAGAAACATCTGAACAGTTTGAAGAACAGGGCGGATTTAAAAATGTCCCAGAGTAAAGTTCACGTTCTAATTCTGTGCGTTACATCATGAGTCGCACCTGGCTCCTCGCGTCGTTCGTCTCTTACGTCACATTCGCCTATAGCGCTCGTGTCTATACTGTCCTGACACGTCGACCTATTTTATAACAGTTTTATGACTCGTTCACCGTGATGTGACCTTTAGAATGACATAACTCTGAACTTCACACTTTTTATTCTGCACAGGGTCAAACCGAGAAGAAACCGTAAAAGTTTATATATAAACGGACAAAGCTAACGTGCTAACAGCTAACGTTCAAGAGTCGAAACCGTAAAACTTTATATATAAATGGACAAAGCTAACGTGCTAACAGCTAACGTTCAAGAGTCGAAACCGTAAAACTTTATATATAAATGGACAAAGCTAACGTGCTAACGTGCTAACAGCTAACGTTCAGGATAAGAACTCGTCATTTTGGTCTTAAATGTTCGTATCAACCTGCTCACATGATCCTGGTGGACATTTTCTGAGTTAATTTTAAATTTTTAGGGGTTTTTTAATTATTATTTTGAGTTTTTTTTTTTTTTTTTTTTAGTTATTTTGAGTTTTTTGTTATTTATATATATATTTTGTTATTTTGATGGGTTTTTTTCTTTTTTTTGTCATTTTGAGTTTATTTTAATTATCTTTTTTATATTGTTTATTTTTTGTAGTTATTTTAAGGTTTTTTGTTTGTTTTAGTTATTCTGAGTTGTTGTTTTTTTTTTTTTTTTTTTTTTTTTTTTTATTGTTTGATTGACATCTGTGCTCTGATCTGTTCTAATGTCGTTTCCTCGTCACACACAGACCTGGAGTTGTGTTTTTTGTTTCATTTTCACATGTTTAACACACAGACCCTGCATATTTAGGCTGAGTTCTTCTCTCAAACTGAAAATGCTCTGTTCCACCTTGTGATGTCATCATGTGGTGATACAGGAAGTGCTCCACTGTGTTTTTAAACTCCACACACCTTCATTTATAGAATCATTTGGATCATTTCCGCCCTGGAATTGACCATTTCTACTGAACTAAAGGCACAAAACGGAGCTGTTAACTTGAAAAAAAACTCCCACTTGATGACATCACAAGGTGGAACGTCGCATTTTGAGCTTTGGAGATGTGACAGATGAATAATAAATGAATCAAAACACAACTCCAGGTCTGTTTTTGAGGAGGAAACAGGATTAGAACACGACTTAAAGCTACAAGAGTCACTTTCGTGGGCTGTTGTTGTGAATCCCTGTAATTTGTTGACTCTTGGTGCTGACCGTCACACCTCAGAGGCTCAGCTCTTTTGGTTAAACTGTCACTGATTCTCTCATCTACATTCCTGATCTTTGGTTTTGTGACTTTGAAGGAAGTTTCTCACAGTTAATTTGTTATTTATTAAGTGAAGATGAAAATAAATGTCTCTAGAAAAAAAACCCCCAACAACTTCCTGATTCCTGGAGGCGACGGGACTTTCGGCTCTTTTATTGGATCTGAATCTTTTGGATTTGTTCATTTCAAAGAGCCGTTCTCAAGACTGGACCTTTTTTATTTGTTTATACGACAGAAGTGAACGTGAGAACTCGTTTTATCTGCAAAATAATCACTGAGAAACGACCAAAGACTCAGATGTTTAAAATGTGAGTTTACTCTTTGAAATGACACAGAATCTAAACAAAACTTTGCATTTTTATGTTTTTTTCGTGCTAAAATCTCTCACTCGTGTCGCCTGCTCTGCTTCAGCTCTGATTCTTGTTTTGGTTCAGTGTTAATCGGGATAAAAATGCATAAAAATTATAAAGAAAAAGATTCAGTTTGTTCAAAAGAGCCGAGTCTTTCAGGAACTTCACGTCACGACTTCCTGATGCTTTATCTGAAAATAGTTTAAATACTTTTTGTTTCTCAGACTCGTTTAAGGCGCCAGAGCTGGAACGAAAGGAAGTAAAAGTAGTAAAGTACTGTACTCGAGTAAAATTTTGGGTGTTTGTACTTTATTTACTTTTATTTAAACAAAAAGAACAAATAAAAACAGGCGGGAAATAAATATTAAATCAGTTGTTTCTGTTAAGATTCAAAAATCTGCATGAAATACTTTTACTTTTTACTGTTTAAGTACATTTTTATCGAGGTACTTTAATACTTTTACTTCAGTAGATTCTGCTCCAGTATGTGTACTTTTACTTAAAGCCACAGTATGTAACTTTTTGCCATAAATTAGCCTATAATAAAACCATGTGTTTTTCATTATAGATGTTTTTATTGCCCACAAACAAAAAACCTTCAAAATCACGTGTCCTCACTGTAAACGGGCTCGCCTCTCCACAAACCTGACTCTTATTTGGTCTGGAGGAGGCCCTGTTAATGCTTGTTGCCATGGTAAAGTTGGTCTTTTGGCTGTAATATTCCACAGTATGGCATGAAACATCTATCACATGTGTCAAACTAAAGGCCCACGGGCCAAACGTGGCCCTCCACATCATTTTATGTGGCCCTCCATAGAGTCAATTAAAAGGTGATGGTCTTGTTATTTTATCAGTGATGTGGCCCGAGGTGAAAATGTGTTTGACAGCCCTGCTCCATGGACTTTTCACCTCCAGAAAGTTACACACTGTAGCTTTAAGTAACAAAATGGAGCACTTGTTCTGGAGTACTCGCCCGGTGAAGTACTTTGTAAACATGTATCAGCTTTAGCAGATATGAACTTATCAGGAGCAGAATGTGAAAGAGTTTTTTAAGTGAATCTAAAGTGGTGAGAACATTTTTATCAGATAAGAAACACATTTAGACGAGGCCGGACTAAAAGTTACATGTTTGTTCAGCTCTTAGATGTAAAGAGAAGTGTAAAGAAGTGACTGAGTGAGTGTGAGTCAAGACCACGAGTGTCATAGCAACCAAAGAGCCAATCAGGAGCGAGGCTGTTGAAGGTGACGCCCCTTTTCGTTGACATCACAGGCCACGATCTTGATTTACAGACACAACAGAGAAATAAAAACCCCAGGATCATGTAGAGGGTTAATACGAACATTTAAGACCAGAATGAGTCTGAAGCAGCAGAGACAGAGAGAGGACAGTAAAAAAAACAGCAACCTTAAAATAACCAAAAAAACAAAACAAAACAAAAACTAAAACCCAAAAACCTAAAAAAGAAAAGAAATTATAATAAAAATAACAAAAAAAAACTCAAAATAACAAGAAAAAAAACCCTGAAAATAACAAAAAAAAAACCAAAAAACAAAAAAAAAACAAAAAAAAACAACTCAAAATAACTAAAAAAGGAAAATAAACTTTAAAAAACTCAAAATAACTAAAAAAAAGAAATTATAATAAAAATAACAACAAAAAAAAACTCAAAATAACAAAAAAAAACCCCTGAAAATAACCACAAAAAAAAAATAGACAATAATTAAAAAAAAAAAACAAAAAAAAAACCCAAAAACCTCAAAATAACTAAATAAAAAAAAGAACCCCAGGATCATGTAGAGGGTTAATACGAACATTTAAGACCAAAATGAGTCTGAAGCAGCAGAGACAGAGAGAGGACACAGTTTTTCAATAGAAAGTGAATTGGAGCCAGAGACTAAACCAGGAGTCCAGCCCCTGATGGTTCTTTTCACTCTCTCACGTGTTAAACGTCGGAAAAACGATCTTTAATAACAAACACGAATCCACTTTCACTTTGACTTTTTGGTGGTTCCTCGTTCCAAACCTTCCTCTGTGTGAAAAGTGAATGAACTTTTCTCGATTCGTGGAAACAAACTCCTGACTCTGATAAGACATAGTTTTGATTGTCGGTCGTATTTGAGGCGGGGCAGGTCTGTACATACCTGAAGACGGGACACGCCCCTTCTGTCCCGCTCAGACCGCGGCCCGTTTCCTTAAACAGAAGCTCAAGTCGCCGCATAGTTTCTCCAGAGGTGTGACAGTCGAGAGAAAACGGTTTATGAAAAGAAAAGAGGAATGAAAGAGTAAAATGTCGTAGTCCCAGTCCGTCTGCATTTCTGAGGTAAATCGAACGCCACAAATGTGAAAAAGAAAAACATTACAGAACGAGGCGTGAACCAGGACTGAACCAGGACTAAACCAGGACTAAACCAGGACTAAACCAGGACTGAACCAGGACTGAACCAGGACTGAACCAGGACTAAACCAGCACTAAACCAGGACTAAACCAGCACTAAACCAGGACTAAACCAGGACTAAACCAGGACTGAACCAGGACTGAACCAGGACTGAACCAGGACTGAACCAGGACTAAACCAGCACTAAACCAGGACTAAACCAGCACTAAACCAGGACTAAACCAGGACTAAACCAGGACTGAACCAGGACTGAACCAGGACTGAACCAGGACTGAACCAGGACTAAACCAGCACTAAACCAGGACTAAACCAGGACTAAACCAGGACTAAACCAGGATTTAACCAGGACTGAACCAGGACTAAACCAGGACTGAACCAGGACTAAACCAGAACTAAACCAGGACTGAACCAGGACTGAACCAGGACTAAACCAGGACTAAACCAGGACTGAACCAGGACTGAACCAGGACTGAACCAGGACTAAACCAGGACTGAACCAGGACTAAACCAGGACTAAACCAGGACTAAACCAGGATTTAACCAGGACTGAACCAGGACTGAACCAGGACTGAACCAGGACTGAACCAGGACTAAACCAGGACTAAACCAGGACTAAACCAGGATTTAACCAGGACTGAACCAGGACTGAACCAGGAGTAAACCAGGACTAAACCAGGTCTACATCAGGATACATTTTGTTAATTAAAAACTGCAGTTATCTCTTGATTGGTGTAATTGATCAGAACATACTTTCACTGTCAGGTTTTTGGCACATGTCTGTTCCACTTCTGTGTAAAACACTCGATCGACTTTAATTAGTTATTTGGAATTTCTGAAGTTAAAGTTCCCACGTTACGTAGTTTAATGATCTGGACTAATGTTTCCTCATCACAAACAGACCTGGAGTTGTGTTTTCTTTTTTTGTTTCATTCACATGTTTAACACAAACAAACCTGCAGATTTAGGCTGAGTTTTTCTCTCAAACTGAAAACACTCTGTTCCACCTTGTGATGTCATCATGTGGTGATACAGGAAGTGCTCCACTGTGTTTTTAAACTCCACACACCTTCATTTCTAGAATCATTTGGATCATTTCAGTCCTGGAGTTGTCTCTTATCTCGACTGAACTAAAGGTAAAAGGAGCTGTTCACTTTAAAACTACCACTTGATGACATCACAAGGTGGAACGTCGCATTTTGAGCTTTGGAGATGTTACAGACTCATAATAAAAATGTGTGAATGAAACAAAAAACACAACTCCAGGTCTTTTTTTAATGCACTAACAGCATTAGAACACGACTTAACGCTACAAGAGTCAGTTTCGTGTCATATTGTCCTTACATATAAATGCTTTTTTGACTCATTCTGATGTGTTTAAATGTCACTTATGATCAAATTAAAGTGTATTTAATCATGACTTTCTCTTTTCTCTTTCTAGTTTGGATGCACCGTCTCCAGTTTGCAGTAAAGACATATTTTATCGGGTAAGTACCTGTCACATTATCAAACCAAACGTTGTATTTATGTTTTGGTTGTTCCCCGTTTCATATTGTTGAGGTAATTAGCCCGACCATTAGAGCACACACAGCTGCAAACATCGTCCGTAGGTTATTATTTTAGCGGTTGAAGCACTGGGCGTGTGTACAGTTTGCTTTGGAAATCTCTGATGTCTTTGAAATCCTGTTTGTCGAAGCTTAAATAGCCGCACCATGGGAACGCGGGCTTCAGACACGCACATCCTCAAGTTACATGAATTCTGCAGAATTCTGTGTTTTTCATAGTTTTACACGGAGATAAAAATCCTCTGGTTTACCTGCACAGGGGAGAGTTTTTATGGTGCACTCCCTGGCCTCACGATCTGAATGTGGATAAGACAAACAGCTCATCTGGACAAGTTCAAACCAGCTGTAAATAAACTGGCAACAGCAGAAAGCAAAATAAAACAGTTTAATGAGAGATTAATGACTGAGAAGTGTTTTATTACATTTTTATTATATTTATATTTGCATATGTTACTGTCGCTGTAGGAAAATGTGTCGTATACATTTAACCTGCCTTCCAAATAAAGCCGTAAAGTTATTTATTTTATATTAATTCAATGGATTTACTTTTTTTTGTTTCTTTTTTTATTTTTATTTTGTTTTATTTCATTTTTTGTTTTTATTTAATGTTTTTGCTTTATTTATTTATTTTCTTTTTGTTTTATTTACCTTTTTTGTTTATTTTTGTTTTGTTTTATTTACATTTTTTTATTTTGTTGTATTATTTTATTTTGTTTGTTTTTTTGGTTTGTTTGTTTTTGTTTTGTTTTATTGAATTGTTTTATTGAATTGTTTTGTTTATTTTTGTTTTGTTTTATTTCATTTTTTATTTTGTTGCATTGTTTTCTTTTATACATTTTGCATACATTTACATACCTACATTTAACCTGCTTCTGACAATCCCTGGAACTTTTTCAAACATTTATTCAACAGTTTAATTATGCTGTAATTTGTGTTTATCCGTTTAACTATTGTGCAATTTAGAGGTTTGGTTGCTAGGTTACAGTTATGAAGTTGCTTTCTCCCCATATCATATCTGCCACACGGTAAAATGAAAACGAAAAGAAAATTAAAAACTAGAACTTGAGTATATTTTGTGGAGGCTAAGAAAAATGAACTCGAATAATCTCCTTTTTCCTTTTAAAACGCCTTGAAAAGACTTTTTTTCTGTCATAATCCAAAGAATTAACATTAGTAACAGTTATTTCATTGAAACAGCAAAGGATCATGGTCTATGTAGTTTGTTTTTAGCTGTTGCTGCACCATAACAATGACCAAGCCTATAAAAGGTTCTGGGAGAAGCAGGCAACTAAAGTTCACCTCCCAGCTACAGACCTGGTTAATCTGGTTGTTGGCAAAAAAATCAACGAGATAATTGCAGCATAAATACTATGCAAATCTTTTATTTGTGCATTTCGATCCAATAAAACGGCAATAACTGTATTTGTGTTCAATTTGCATATTATAACTCTTGTTTCTGACGCAGGTTCACGATCTCCCTTTGTACGCTGTGGACAAGATCCCTCTTCGTTTGAGAGAAGTAACGAAAACTGAGAACTGCATCAGCATCGAGACCTGCAGCGCTGATATTCAAAGCTTCCAAAATGGCCGCCGCGGATTACATAAAGAAAACGCATCTCGAAGTGGGCTGCCAGCGAAAAGGCCGAACTCTTTGGATTTAAACGTGGATAGAACCAGGGCTAAGGGACTGCCTGAACAATCCGCCATGTTGTCTTCGACTGTGGTGACGGCGCTGGCCCCTCAGTGGAGCGGACGTTACCCCAAGAGCAAACGGGGAGGAAATGGGACTCCGGATTTTTCAGGGAACTTGCAGAGCCGGACGGAAAGCTCCCCCGGTGTCGAAAGGATGCTGTCAAGCGGAATACAAAGCCAACAGCACGCGCCGTTTACGAAGAGCAACACGGTGGGATGGTCAACGTGGAGCAGGCCTACGGGTTTGGACAATGACCGGAAAATGGCTCAGTCGGCGTCTCTGGATATGCGATTGGACGATAAGAGAACGGATAGACCGATTCCGTCCCCTCTTTCACCCCTGACGCCTCTGTCCCCCGTTTCCCCCATGGCCATAGACTCGACTGAACCACAACGATCGCCGCAAAGGGGGCACTCGCCTCTGAGCTCGAAACCAACCACGAGCAGCATGCTTTTGTCCCTACGCCGCGTCAACAGCCCCATCAGTCCTACAGAAAATCAATCGCTGAGTCCGGATAGTTTTAACAGCAATCGGCAGTTCTCAACGCATCTCAGTCAAAGCTTTCAACACAAAAACCAGCTCTCTCCAAATTCCATTTCAAATAACGGCAATGCTCCTCTTTCCTCGTCGCCCACGCAAAGAGACAGATTAGCAAACTCTTACAGCTATTCAACAGCGTCGAGTGTGCAAACAGAACCGCCCTATTCCCAAGCGAATGCAAGTCAAGACGTTATCCCACAGCAAAGATCTTTTACCCGAGATCCTCCAGATAGTTCTAAGCTAGCCAAAAAGGCGCTAACACTGCCAAAACGCACACCGTACGACCCCACTGCCTTGTTAAAATCCCACTCGACGGCAAGAAGGCCCCTGCTCTCTGCCATAACCTGCGTGTCCCGGGACAACAACAACGACGGGAGCTCGCGCGTAACTTCAAATGTAAATAACAAAACGAGTTCGCATTTAGCTGCGCCTTTTAATAATAATAACAATGCGCAGGCAGACAAAACAGCAATCATTGGGCAAATCCCTAGTTATAAAAGCAACACAAACATGGCGGAGCTAGGTGGTAACGTTGTGATGCTACAGGGAGGACTAGCTAGCACGCACAATTCACCAAACCATCAATCATCCCAGTTCAAAGCCCAAGCTGACTCATCCACCAACAGGGATCAACCAAAACCCATAAGTTTGCCTGGTGTTTTGTCCAGTTCTAAATTTAGCATCGCAGCAACACATACACCAGCGAGTCACGTTAAACCAGCTAACCATGATGCAAGCGGCGGTTTGTTTACAGCTAAAGGAACCGAGTTCACTCCTACACCTTTGCTAAGCCCCAAGAGCAGCTACACGCCCACAGATAATACCAGCAAATACCAAAACATGTACAGCACGTCAAAACCGACTTCTCCAACACCACAAAGTAAAGACAGGTCGGCCAAGAAATCTCACTTAAACGATATTACAAATGCGGTAACTAACGCTAATTATAAATCGAGCTTACAGTTGGGTCAAAGCAGTAAGACGTCTCTTCAATCGACTCCAGGTTCGTCGACTTTTTGCGCAACAACATCTCAGAAGCAAGACTTTGAACGCAGCTATGGTCCTAAACCCTACCAAGCCAAAACAACCCCAACAGTTAGCCTTTTTTCTAAATCAAACTGCAGTCCATCTCACAATAACGCAACTACTTCCACTCCTTCGTTTCTCAGTCCACATAGCCCCCCTGTTGCTATCTCCTCCTTGCTAACTCCTCCTTCTACTCCTAACTACAACAGCCCTAGCTCCCCGCAAACTCCCAGCCCGAAAGCTAGCAAAACATCCAGCATTAGCGTCGACGGTGATCCGAAAAAGCACAGTTCGAAAGGAGAGAAAAAACCTGCGAAGCGAGTAACTTTTGACGATTCGGTTGATTCAAACGCAGACGAAAAGCAGGAATCACTAAAACCGTTGTCGCCGAGAAATGTAAAAGCGCCATCCATTTTTAATGCTTTGAGATCTGAAAACCAACCGCATACAGTTTCGCCCAAACCCAAGTTTTCGAGTTTACAAGTTGGCGCAGGGGGGAAATACAGATCTTTATCGTCTGATTCTGCAGAGATGAAATCAAGAGAAATGTATAAACAAATGTCCACGGAAACCTTTGATCAGAAAAAACATGGTTTGAACTTGCCAAGACAAGAGCGGACGTTATCTGCTGAATCTGCTACTGCTCAGTACCGCTGCTCGCCTGCTCTGTCACTGCCTCCGGATTTTTCGAGCGGCTATAAGAATCGCTACAGTTCGCCTCCTTACTCCACCCTCGTTTCTAGTCGAACATCGCAACCTGAAACTAAGTCCAAGCCGCCGTGTTCACCTCTATTCCAACGCAACTCGCAACCAAACCTTCCAAATGCTACTCCGAAGAATCCTTTGCTGAGGAGTGGGTCACTGTCCCTACGACCCGTGCAAATAGACTTACAAGATCGTTTGAAGCTAAATGATTTGAACTTAGACCAAGTCAACAATAACCCCATTAAGCCTGTAGGGGAGCTCCTCGCTAACGGACAAATCCAGCTAGTTGATAACAGAGTGCACATCAGCTCACAATCTCTGCCCGGCGACAGGTCTCTGCGCATATCTTCTTGCGTAACTGAGACTTTGGTGTACAGGTTAAAGGACAAATTAGAAAAACCTGTAGAAGGGTCCAAGAACGCCCCACCTAAAAACACCGCAAACGTACCAGTCCCCAAGGAGACGCAGTTAAGTCAACAAGTGCAGAGAAAGGAGGTGTTGAAAGAACAGGACAATATGTCAAATCTAAGCTCGAGCAGCTCAATCGAAAGCCAAAACATTGACGACGACGGCTCTAAACGGAAAATAAAAGAGGTCGGCAAGAGCAAGTTTTATTCAACTGAAAGCAACAGCGAACAAAGCCCCAAAAGAAGTCGTTTTACGTTGAAGAAAAGCTCGAGTACGCCCAACGCTAGCTTGACGAGATCTGACTCGGAGATGACTCTGATGGACCAAATGATAAGCAAACTCAAACAGACTTTTAGCACAAAAAAGCCCAACAACGATGAAGAGGCGTATCCTAAGAAATCTAAGAAGGCGTTGTCCTTAAGTGGGGTTAGCGACAGCAGCATGAGCGACGCTACGGTGGACAGTAACAAAACACTGGAGGGAGAGGAAGAGATGGAGCTAAATAATAATGAAAAAGGGGTGGAGGACATGCATAGATGGCCGAGTAATAGAAACGCTCTTGTTCAAACGCCAATTGAGAAAAACAAAATGGAGGACCAGTTTTCAGTGTGGCCAGATGAAGTGATCGTAGACAATGAAGGGATACGTGATAAAAGGAGTTCTCCCCATTTGAAAACACACAGTCCAAGTAAAGAACACGAGGCTTTTGATTTCAAACCAAACCAGTTTTTGTCTCCCAGTGACTTCAATTCTGGCAACAGCCCGAATTCGTCAAACGGTTTTCGAAAATCCAGCTCCAGTTCGAGGTCCCCGTTTTCGCCCTTCCCTTCTCTGTCTCCGGTCTCTCCGTTTTCGTCTTCGGACATGCTCGACGACAGCGTTTTCTACAGCCCAAAGCCACCCCGCCCAAGGGACTCTCCTTCCTCGTCTTGTGAATGTAAGGAGTTCAGCTTAGTGGCGTCGAGGAGGAGCAGAGCGTCAACGGGACCTCCGAGTGCCGGGCCCGTACCTACCAAAGAACGCATGTCCAATTCCTATGCCAATTTGAAGTACGGTATTGAACCTGGAAGGTCTTTTTCTGTAAGTTCGGTGTCTTCCAGTCGCCCCTCTGGCCCTGGACGTATCTCAACGGGGTCAAGGTTCATGAGCGCCAGCGATTTGACAAAAGCTAGCACCTTTTCTTGCGGACACACGGCTAATGATTCAGATAATTGGCACGGGCAGTACGGCTCCGAGGCTAATTCCCAATCCGGACGCTACACAAACGACGGCAAAGTCCGATCGAGTTCGCTCCCGAGATCTTTCACGCAACGTTTGAGCAACTGGAGCGAGAGGCAGTCCGGTTCTTCTTCAAATCCATGGGGGCAGAGGATGGATACTGTTGATTTTCCGTGGGACACAGAGGGTCCGCCTACACCTCCTCCGACGCCTCCGTTGTCCCCCGTAAATGTCCGCATGTCCAAACCGCCGTGTCTCTCTCCGCCGTCTTTCTCTGGACAGTCTGACCCCCCTCAAGACAACCTGTCCCCCCGACGACTCCTGCCGTCCCGGGGATACACCTCCAGCCTCAGCACCTTCGAGGAGTCGTCTGACAGCAGCTCGGACACGACCACGGACGATGAATACTATCTAGAAACAGGAGAAGATGAAGAAAAAGAGACGGAACTGTAAAACGGTTTTATTTTGAAAGTCTCTTGTATATTTTTTGGATGAGTGGAGAAGAGAGGGACTTACATTTGAGCAACGCATCAAGTTTATTTGTAAAGAATGTAAAAGATGTTGGTTTTGTTGTTTAAAGTGCGGGTTACTGCTGTCGTTTTCACATTAAAAAGGGCCATTTTTTAAACGGCCCATATCACACTGTTCTCTGATCTATGTTCTAATGTTGTTTCCTCGTCGCAAACAGAGCTGGAGTTGTGTTGTTTTTTTTTCATTCACACAAACCCTGCATATTTTTATAGAGTTCTTCTCTCAGACTGAAAACACTCTGTCCCACCTTGTGATGTCATCATGTGGTAATACAGGAAGTGCTCCACTGTGTTTATAAACTCCATACACCTTCACTTGACTTCACTTTCAGACCTGGAATTGCCTCTTATCTCTACTGAATACAAGATAAAAGCAGCTATTAACTTGAAAACTACCACTTCATGACATCACAAGGTGGAACAGAGCATTTTGAGCTTTGGAGATGTAGACCGGGGGGTGTTCAAACTCTTTTCACCGAGGGCCATATCTTGAAAAATATTCGAGATGGAGGGACAGACGAATGGTCAGTACAGTGGATAATTCAGATGGTGCATTTAACATAGTTTAAATAAAACAATGTGATGCTATTAGGTTATATTGGTGGGAATACTCAAATTTGTCATAAAAGTGATGATTGTGATCAATTGGGCCAGTTCAACTGAAGGCCTGAGGGCCAATAAAATTTGGTCTGAGGGCCACATTTGGCCCCCGGGCCATAGTTTGGACACCCCTGATGTAACAGACTAATAATAAAGTGTGACTTAAATGTGTGAATGAAACAAAACACAACTCCAGGTCTGTTTTTGAGGAAACAACATCAGAACACAACTTCACACTCACAAAAGTCAAGTTTGCATAATATAGAAGCTTTAAGGAAGGAAGACTTAAAGTGTGGGTGTGTCCACCTGCAGCTCGTCTCCATGGAGACGTCACGGATCACTTCTCCTGGAATGTTCCGCAGTATGAACCATCTCTATTCCACATATATCCATTCGCAGTTGTTAGCGGCGGTCCTCTTTCCACAGATTTGACCTGTAACGTCGTCTCCATGGAGATAAACATGTTTAATGCCATACTGAGGAAGATTTCAGTGGCAGATCCTTCACTTCCTCTTACGTACAGGTTTACTCGAGTTTGTTTTGGACACACCGACTCATTTTTTCTTTATTTTTACTACTTTTCACACTTTATATACACAGAAAACATCAAATATATGAAGTAAAACAAATGGAACTATGTAGTAAAGAAAAACTTAAACAACTTTACTAAATATTTTTGCAAAGGTTGGCGACTTTTGAACACTCCAAACTTTCACCTGGACACGAATGTAATAATTTAAAGCCCAAAAAAAAACAGCTTTAGAACAATGACTTTTCTCATAAATGGAAGCACACTTATGTAACTCTAACCCGCTCTGGTTTTGGATGAGGGATGTACAAAGTTGACCTGAGCTTAGCCGAATTCGCCGCTGTTCTTCGTGGAGTTGCATGGCTGTTGTGAAAAACAATCTGTTGTGAGGTTGAGCTTAAGAAATGACTTTTAACACACGTTTGTGCGTTTGCTACTTAGTGCTAATGAACACTTTGAATGTACTTTTGTGTTTTTAAAATGCATAAGCTGATTTAGTGAGCAGCGTTTAAACCAAATCGAACTTTGAGAAAGGGACGATGATGATAATAGTAATAATAATAATAATAATAATAATAAGAGCTGTATTTTATGATAGATTTAAAGTGTTTTGCAGATATTTCAATGCTCTGTACAGATTCTGATCTTTTGCCGATGAACGATTTGCACACAGAGATTCCTAAGTCTTAATATATCAGTTTTATAAATAAATGTTTTGTCAAAATCCACTTTTCTTGTCTTGCTTTAGCGTCTTACCAGTCAGAAGGAGACATGTGTTACATAAGTGATTAGGTAACAGTCACTCACGGCTTAAGGTCACATCCAGCAGCTAAAAAAACATAATTGTTTTGTGTTTCTGCAGGAACAACTGTCAGTCATTTTAAAAAAGGCTGTATGTTTGTATGTAAATGGACAGAGCTAACGTGTGAGCCGCTGTGTCCTAAACAGGAAGTGATCATGGACGCATTTCCAGCTCCATCGACTCCATCGCTCCAGTTCACTTTACATTGAAAAACTGTGTCATTTTGGTCTTAAATGTTCGTATTGAACCGCTCTACATGATCCTGGGGCTCATTTTTTTATTTTATTTTTATTTATTTATTTATTTTTATTTATTTATTTATTTATTTTTATTTTGAGGTTTTTGTTTTTTATGTTTGTTTTTTTAGGGTTTTTTGTTTATTTTTATTATAATTGTTTTGTGTTATTTTGATGGTTAATTTTTTTTTGGTTTATTTTCTTTATTGTTTTATTTGTCTTTATTGTTTAATCTTTATTTGTTTTTTGGGGGTTTTTTTCAGTTATTTTGAGTTGGGATTTTTTTGTGTGTTATTTTTATTATAATTTATTTATTTTTTGTTTTGAGGTTTTTTTTTAGCTTATTGTCTTTCTTTGACTCGTCATTCTGGTCTTAAATGTTCGTATTAACCCTCTACATGATCCTGGGGTTTTTATTTCACTATTGTGTCTGTAAAGAGAGATCTGAACATTAATAACAGACAAATCAGGTCCTTCTTTCCCCGAGGTCGCTCCTGTTAGCGTTAGCAACAGGTTTGATTGACAGCGTTGCTAAGCGCCTGCTGATTGGCTCTTTAGTTGCTATGATACTCGTGGTTGGAATTAAAATATGGAACTTATCTCCAAATCCGCCGCTGTCACTCGCCTCGATGAGCTTCATTTGGAGCTGAAGCTGTGAGACTCACTCAGTCACTTCTTTAAACAGTTTATGCTGAAAATGGATCATATATTTGAACTTGAACTGTGTAAACTCTGGATTAACATTATTTTTACGTAACTGAGACCAACAGTGAAGGTTTAAAGTGACTCTGCAGTGATGGAAGAACACGGAATACTGCATTAAAATGTATTTTGAAAAGTGTTCTGTTACATGGGCCAATCAGAGAACTGCATTCTGGATACTCTGAATACTTTTACACAGAGTCGTATTTAAATTATATTAAAAAGATGTAAAATAAGATTAAAAACAGTTTAGTGTTGGTTTCACTGTTTGTTCTGTGTTAAAAAAAAAAATAAAATAAAATAATTTAATAATAATAATACAAATAATAGTAAAAAATGATCAAGTCATAATAATAATCATAATATATATATCAAAATAAATAATCATAGTCATAATAATAAATGAGTATAAAATAAAGAAATAAAAATAATATAACGTAGTAAAATAATAATAATAAAATAAATAATATAATAATTAAATAAATACATACAAAATAAAATATAATAATAATAATAATAATAATAATAATAATAATAAATAGTAATACAAATAAAATAATAACATATATATATATATATTTTTTTTATGATAGAAGTTAAAACCTCAGTTAAGTTTTATATTTTTCTCACTGATTCTGTGCAGTTTGAGCCTAAATTGTGTGATCAAATAGTGCAGTGTAATCCTTTAAAATTAAGAAAGTCACTGTAATCTGAATACCACCAAATGAAAGAGTAACTGCACCAGAAGTTACTCCATATTAGTATTCTGAACATATATTCCCAGTACTTGTGTTCAGTTACTTCCAAATACTGATCAATACTTATATTAGAGTAATGATATTCACACACAGAATACACTGGTGTTTATGAGGTCAGTGGCTCAGTTGGTAGAGCGTTTGGTGAGTGGTTCTTTGATGTAAAACACTTTGAGTGACTTGAAGGTGGGAAAGTGTTATATAAACATGTGACCATCAGTTTTATTGTTTCATAAATATAACTTTACTAAATCCACAGACCTTCATGTTCCTTTTGTCTCTCGACGATTTCACTGCAGGTTTTTATCTGAGGTATGTGACCCGACAGTTACACCGTGTTTTATCTGATATGACATAACTCCAGTCGAATGAACGGCAGTAAAACAGGAGACTCAATCACAGACGAGTGTGACGTCACCACAGCCTCAGCTCCAGATGAAACTCATCGAGGCCGGAGCGAGTGCAGAGTCTGATCTGCACTGAAACATAAAGTCAGAAGTTTAATGATCCACACGAGTGAAGAAGGAAGCAACGGACTCTCAGGAAAGGACGAGAGTCCTGAGGTGTGTGTGTGTGTGTGTCGGGGTGTGTGTGGGCGTGTGTGTGTGTCTGTGGGGGTGGGTGTGTGGGGGTGTGTCGTGGTGTGTGTGTGTGTGTGTGTGTGTGTGTGTGTGTGGGTGTGTGTGTGTGTGTGTGTGTCTGTGGGGGGGTGTGTTTAGAGTCAAACTGCTTTGAACTTATTATTATTATTATTAGTAGTAGTAGTAGTAGTAGTAGTAGTAGTTGTAGTAGTAGTAGTAGTTGTAGTAGTAGTAGTATTGTTGTTGTCATTGTTATTATTATATTTTTATTTATTTATGCTCTTATTATTATATGTGTATTTTTTATGATATTATTTATTTTATATCATTTTTATTTAATTATTATTTATTTATTTATTATTATTATTATTATTATTATTAGTAGTAGTAGTAGTAGTATTGTTGTTATTATTATATTTTAATTTATTTATGCTCTTATTATATATGTATTTTTTGTTATGATATGATTTATTTTATATGATTTTTATTTAATTATATATTATTATTTTTTTATTTTTTTATTATTATTATTATTATTATTATTATTATTATTATTATTATTATTATTATTATTATTATTATTATCATTATTATTATTTGTTTTATATTATTTTCCGCATGAGGAGGGTCCTTCTTCTAATCCGCGCGGCGTCCTCTTAAGCTCCACTGCACATCTTCATGAGCTCCCACATATTCCGTAGGTGTGCGCCCCCTGGTGGCACGTGTCATTTATCTTAGCGTTACTAAATAAAGATAACAGTTTGATGTCGAGCTACACTGCTGAAAAAATACCTCACAGAGCAGCGTTCCATATTTAGAATTCCGACCACGAGTGTCATAGCAACCAAAGAGCCAATCAGGAGCGAGGCTGATGAAGGTAGAGGTCAGATCTGTGGAGAGGTGACCCTGCTCACAGTAAGAAATGTTTTCCAGTAAAAACACAACTGAACACCTGAAAAGTTCCATGATGTAGTGATTTTGTTTTCTGTTTCCAGGTCAAAAAATCTACTTAAGTAAAAGTATTAAAGTACCTGTTTAAAAATGTACTTAGAGTAAAAAGTAAAAGTATTTAGTGCAGGTTTTGACACAGTAGAAGTAAACACTGCTTTAGTAAAAGTTGTAGTGTTGGCAGCCATATTTGAACTGTATCAGCAGAAGAAGTACTCAACCGTGTTACTTAAGTAAAAGTACAGATATGGAAGTAAAAAAAATACTCAAGTAAAAGTATCACATGTACTTAGAGTGAAAATTAAAAGTATTTTACCCAGATTTTGACACTGTAGAAGTAATAACGGCATGAGTAAGTATAAGTAGTCGTGTCGGCAGCCATATTTGAACTGTGTATCAATGTTATTACTTAAGTAAAAGTACAGATACTGGAGCAAAAAACTACTCAAGTAAAAGTATTAAAGCACCTATTTAAAAATGTACTTAAAGAGTAAAAAGTAAAAGTATTTCTCACAGGTTTTTGAGTCTTATGAAGCTTCAAATGTGGTGATTTTGATAAAGATTTGAGCTGAAACTATTCATTTTTTTCTGTTTTTATTTGTTTATTTTTGTTTGAACGTCTTAAAAATAAAAACTTAGCCTTTTCTGCAGGTCTCACACAATAATAAAAAAATACAGAGTAGAAAGTACAGATACTGCTCTCAAATGTACTCCAGTAAAAGTAAAAAGTGTCTAGTTTTAACTCTACTTAAGTGCAGTACTGTACTACTTTTACTTCACTGTTTCATAACTGCAGTTTTCTGTTGCTGCTGTATACTTTCTCCAGGCAGTAAAGTTTTATGTTCCACTATCACTTTGTACTTTAAACTCTGCAGATTAATCCAGGGCGTTGCCAGACACACCAAATGATTATTCAGGACTATGGCATCTTCAAATGACTTTGTGCACGACACGTTATTAACGCATCAGGCAGCGAGTGAAAGGCCGTTTAATGACACGTTAATATCAGAGCTACACAAACGCTGACGTCGCTCTGACCGCGTGAATCACAGCGGCGTCCCGGGCTCCTCGTCTCTGCAGGTGGAGCCGGTGCATAACTGTCCAGGGCGGGGCGTTCGGAGCCGTAGAGGCAGGTCAAGATTTATGGATAAAAAAGTCATTCCATCAAATATGAGCTCGGTTTAAATCCCATAGACTGTTTATATAAATGGATTTAGCTAACGAGCTAGCAACCGCGCTACAAACAGGAAGTGATCGTGTCAGACTCATTTTGGTCTTAAATGTTCAGATTAACCCTCTACATGATCCTGGGGTTCATTTCTTCAGTGATTTTGAATTTATTTTTTAAGTTTATTTATTTTTTAATTTTTATTTTTCATTTTGAGTTATTTTAAGTTTTGTTGTGTTTGTTACTTTGAGGTTTGTTTTTTTGGGTTTTTTTTTTTTTTAGTTTACTGTCAATTTTTTTTGTTATTTTCAGGGGTTTTTTGTTGTTATTTTGAAGGGTTTTTTTTTGTTATTTTTATTATAATTTCTTTTTTTTTTGTTATTTTGAGTTTTTTTTTACTTTATTTATTTATTTATTTTTTTTAGGTGTTTTTTGTTGTTGTTATTTTAAGGTTTGTGTTTTTTTACTGTGTCCTCTCTCTGTCTCTGCTTCAGACTCATTTTGGTCTTAAATGTTCGTATTAACCCTCTACATGATCCTGGGGTTTTTATTTCACTATTGTGTCTGTAAATCAAGATCTGAACATTAAAAACAGACAAATCAGGTCCTTCTTTCCCCGAGGTCGCTCCTGTTAGCGTTAGCAACAGGTTTGATTGACAGCGTTGCTAAGAGGGGCGTTACCTTCAACAGCCTCGCTCCAGATTGGCTCTTTGGATTCTACAATACTCGCGGTCGGAATTCCAAATATGGAACCAAGACTAAACCAGGACTGAACCAGGACTAAACCAGGACTAAACCAGGACTAAACCAGGACTAAACCAGGACTAAACCAGGACTAAACCAGGATTAAACCAGGACTAAACATTCCAAACATGAATCTCAGCTCCAGATTATCCGCTGTATTCGTTTCATCCTGGGTGAGTTTCCTTTGGAGCTGAAGCTGTGGTGACGTCTCACTCTTCTTCACTTCTTCACACAGAGGATGTTTCACTCAGACGTTCACTCAGACGTTCACTCAGACGTTCACTCAGACGGTGACACTGTGTGAATCAAACCGTGACTTCATCAAAGTTTTTCCTCATGTGTCACTTTTCCCAGTTTAGACAAAAACACGGAGACAGTGACGTGTCATGAGCAGAAATGTCCCAGCGCAAACGTCCAACTTATGTTTTTAAGTCGTGTTTTTGTGTTTCATACGTCGTTTCTGTGATGAGTCTGGACACATTTTAATAAAAGGACGTTAAACTTTTACCGTTTGACTCTAGAATCTTTGTCTGAGGGTTGCCGGTTCAAATCCCGGAGACAGATCTCGACATAAACGTCATTGGTTGAGCGTTCGGATCCAGCGACTCACGGGTCGTCCTTGCGATTCCAGCTCCCACAGATGAATACTGTCATTGTGTCCTTGGGCAAGACACTTAACCCACTTCGCCCCAGTGTGTGTGTGTGTGCTCTGGTGTGTGAATGTGTGTGTGCTCTGGTGTGTGAATGTGTGTGTGGTTTATTCATGTAAAGCATTTTGAGAGACTTGTAGGTAGAAAATTGCTGTATAAAAACATGCCCATGACCATTTACTGTGTTATTTTATTTATTTTATTTATTATTTTTATATTTTATTTATTTACATGAGCTCAGTCTGACTCTGATCTGTAAACCAGGACTAAACCAGAAATAAACCAGGACTAAACCAGAAATAAACCAGAAATAAACCAGGACTAAACCGGGACTAAACCAAGACTAAACCGGGACTAAACCAGGAGTAAACCAGGACTAAAGCAGGACTAAACCAAGACTAAACCAGGACTGAACCAGGACTAAACTAAGACTAAACCAGGACTAAACCAGGACTAAACCGGGACTAAACCAGAAATAAACCAGGACTAAACTAAGACTAAACCAGAAATAAACCAGGACTAAACCGGGACTAAACCAAGACTAAACCGGGACTAAACCAGGACTAAAGCAGGACTAAAGCAGGACTAAACCAAGACTAAACCAGGACTGAACCAGGACTAAACTAAGACTAAACCAGGACTAAACCAGGACTGAACCAGGACTAAACTAAGACTAAACCAGGACTAAACCAGGACTAAACCAGGACTAAACCAGGACTAAACTAAGACTAAACCAGGACTAAACCAGGACTAAACCAGGACTAAACCAGGACTAAACCACACTTCAAGACTAGTCTGAAAACCACCTCTCCTCCCTGGTATTTAACACTACATATACAGGTGTTTTCTCTTTATCCTCTGATCTGTGTTTGTTTTGTCTGGACTTTTCTGTGAGGCTCTTTCAGCTGAAGTTTTAAATGTGCTTTATAAATAAACTTGGTAGTGAAATAATAATGAGAGGATATGACACCAGTGGGAGAAGCAGGATGTCCATGTTCCAGAGGCGTCACAAAGGCGTCTTTGTTAAATACTTTTGCCGGAGTTTTTGCTGATAAAACTGTGAACTCTTCATGGGTTTGGTTTCCCAGTTTTACGCAACATTTTGAGCATTTTTTTCTCGTTCACAAGATAAAATAAAACTGTGTCATCGTTTAAAAACTCACAGATAGTTGGACTGGGCTTTGTGTGCATTACATAAACCCCCAACACAACACGGCCACACAAAGTCACAAAGTGTGCGCCCCGACACACCGCGGGCCAGACGTTTATGTAACGTGTCACCTGAGCCCAGACCTGCTCCTGTCGGGATCTGTGAGGTTTATACAACTCCACCTCAAACAGTCATCAAGTTTCACCAAACAATAGCCCCACTTCACCCCAGGGGGAGGGGGCAGGTGGAGGAGAGGGCAGAGGGAGTGGCAGGTGAGGGGGAAGGTGGAGGGGGTAGAAGGAGGGCGGCAAAGGGAGGGAGCAGAGGGAGGAAACAAGGGGCAGAGGGAGAGGGGGCAGGTGGAGGGGTCAGGAGCAGGAGGAGGAGGGCAAAGGGAGGGAGCAGAGGGTGTGGCAGGTGAAGGGGGCAGGTTGAGGAGGCAAGGGGCAGGTGGAGGGGGCAGAGGGAGAGGGCAGAGGGAGAGGGTTGATGGAGTGGTTGGTGGGGGGCAGATGGAGGAGGAGAAGGGGGCAGAGGGAGTGCCAGGTGGAGGAAGCAAGGGGCAGAGAGAGAGAGAGGGCCAGTGAGAGGGGGCAGGTTGAGGAGGCAAGAGGCAGGTGGGAGGGGCAGAGGGAGTGGCAGGTGGAGGTGGGAGGTGGAGGGGTCAGGAGGAGGAGGAGGGGCAAAGGGAGGAGGCAGAGGGAGTGGCGGGTGGTGGAAGCAAGGGGCAGAGGGAGAGAGGGGAGACGGAGTGTCAGGTGGAGGAGGCAGATGGAGGTGGAGGGGGCAGGTGGAGGTGGAGTAGGCAGATGGAGGTGGAGGTGTCTTGTGGCCCAGAGCAGGACAGGAGTAAAAAGTTTGTTTTGGTTTTGCTCAAACTTCCCACAGCAGCTGCTACGTCAGGACTGAACCTCTGCAGCAGGAAACACCTCTGAAACTTTAACTAATGTGAAACTTTACTCACAAAAAAAACTCAAAATAAAAAAAATTAAAAAACTGGAAAAAAAAATTAAAAAATCTAAATAACAAAAAAATGATGAAAATAAACCCAAAAAAAAATTAAATTTAAATAACTAAAAATAACAAAAAATAAATAAAAAATAAATAAATAACAAAAAAAAATAATAATAACTTTAAAAAACCTCAAAATAACAAAAACAAAAATTTAATAAAAAAATAAACACAAAATAGTTCAAAAAAATTAAACCCAGGAACATGTAGAGCGGGTTAATACGAATATTTAAGACTAAAATGACGAGTCTGACAGCAGCAGGTACAGAGAGAGGACACAGTTTTTATATAGAAAGTGAATTGGAGCCAGAAGAGGCGTGGCCTATGCTCCGCTGCGACAGCACTACCCAGTATGTGACTGTGATGTTTGGTGTTTATCTGTGTATATGTCAAACGTGCTCTGTGGATGTGTAGAGTCCACATGATCACTTCCTGTTTGGAAAGCGGCAGCTAGCAGGTTAGCTCTGTCCGTTTACATCCACGGTCCATAGTGTGAGCTCAGGACCTGAAGTGGCACATGAGACCAACGCTCTAAGATTCACACCTTCACAATAAAAGTTTCCACAATGAGACGATGCGTCGCCTTAAATCAAACTCGTATCTGTAGCTCAGGTGTGAACTCTGCGGTGTTTTAATCCCTCACATTCACATACTTCACCGTTACGTAAGAACAAACTGCATCTGGTGTGTCTTTTGTCTCAGTTTAGTGTCAAAGTCGCCTCCTCTGACCGAGCCACGGCCTTTTGTACCAGCGCTCACTTCCTGTCGTAACTCGAGACTCCTTCTTCAGTTACAGAGACTGTTCCCATAAAGGTCAAAGATGGAAATGGAATAAAATCGTGCGGTTAAATGGGCCAATGGGGTCGTTACGTTCACTGAGCCGTTTGGATTCGGTTCACAGCGTCACAGAGTCATTTTAAACAGATATGAAAGAAACATCTGGAAAACAAAAAACACCAGAACAAGATCGAACGATTATCTGGCGACTTTTGGCTTTTCGCTCGTCACGTTTTACTCAGTTTTGTTAAGTAAAAGTACAAATGTAGAGGTAAAAGTAAAAATATCACAGGAAAAGTATTGAAGTACCTTTTTAAACCTGTACTTTAAGAGGAAAAAGTGGAGTAGAAAGTACAGATACTGCTCTCAAATGTAGTGAAGTAAAAGTAAAAAGTACACACTGTAAAACGTACTTAAGTAAAGTACAGATACCTGGAAATTCGACTTACGCACAGTACTTTATACTTGTACTTACTGCTATGTTTTTAAAATCCTGCATGATTCTGGTTACAGAGTAAAACCTCCACGCTCCTGCTCGTCTCCATGTCCAATCTCCAGTTTATTTGCCTGGAAAGTTCCACATTTGGGAAACGAGCTTGTCTCTTTTATCGCCGTGGAGACAAGCAGGTGTAAGAGGGTTTGTTTCTGGTGTGAGTTTCAAAGACGATAGAGAGTCTGAAACATAAAGTCAGAAGGGTTTTTAATGAGTTCCCACACTGGTCTGTATAGTGTCCTCATAAGTCCCCGCGCTGGTCTGCGTAGCGTCCTCATAACTCCCCACGCTGGTCTGCGTAGCGTCCTCATAAGTCCCCGTGCTGGACTGCGTAGCGTCCTCATAAGTCCCCACGCTAGTCTTCATAGCGTCCTCATAAGTCCCCACGCTGGTCTGTATAGCGTCCTCATAACTCCCCACGCTGGTCTGCGTAGCGTCCTCATAAGTCCCCGTGCTGGACTGCGTAGCGTCCTCATAAGTCCCCACGCTCGTCTTCATAGCGTCCTCATAAGTCCCCACGCTGGTCTGTGTAGTGTCCTCATAAGTCCCCACTCTCGTCCACCTAGCGTCTTCGTAAAAGTCCCCACGCTGGACTGTATAGTGTCCTCAAAAGTCCCCACACTGGTCTGTATAGTGTCCTCATAAGTTCCCACACTGGTCTGCATAGCGTCCTCATAAGTCCCCACACTGGTCTGTATAGTGTCCTCATAAGTCCCCACACTGGACTGTGTAGTGTCCTCATAAGTCCCCACTCTCGTCTACATAGCGTCTTCGTAAAAGTCCCCATGATGGTCTGTATAGTGTCCTCATAAGTCCCCATGCTGGACTGTATAGTGTCCTCATAAGTCCCCACACTGGTCTGTATAGTGTCCTCATAAGTCCCCACACTGGTCTTCATAGTGTCCTCATAAGTCCCCACACTCATCTGTATAGCGTCCTCATAAGTCCCCACGCTGGTCTGTGTAGTGTCCTCATTAAGTCCCCACACTCGTCTGTATAGTGTCCTCATAAGTCCCCATGCTCGTCTGTGTAGTGTCCTCATAAGTCCCCACGCTCGTCTGTGTAGCGTCCTCATAAGTCCCCACACTCGTCTGCGTAGCGTCCTCATAAGTCCCCACACTCGTCTGCGTAGCGTCCTCATAAGTCCCCACGCTCATCTGTATAGTGTCCTCATAAGTCCCTATGCTCGTCTGTGTAGCGTCCTCATAAGTCCCCACGCTTGTCTGTATAGTGTCCTCATAAGTCCCCTCCTCTGGTCTTCATAGTGTCCTCATAAGTCCCCACGCTCGTCTGTGTAGCGTCCTCATAAGTCCCCACGCTCGTCTGTATAGCGTCCTCATAAGTCCCCACGCTGGTCTGTCTAGTGTCCTCATACGTCCCCTCCTCTGGTCTTCATAGTGTCCTCATTAAGTCCACACACTGGTCTGCGTAGCGTCCTCATAAGTCCCCACACTGGTCTGTATAGTGTCCTCATAAGTCCCCTCTTCTGGTCTTCATAGTGTCCTCATTAAGTCCCCACACTGGTCTGCGTAGCGTCCTCATAAGTCCCCTCTTCTGGTCTTCATAGTGTCCTCATAAGTCCTCACTCATTCCATACGTCTGCCCTCTAGTGGTGGACACGTGTTATTTACTTTAGCGTTAGTAAATCCAGATTGATGCTGCTCTGCTGGATGTAGATTCCTCACACAACTGATGGAAAAGTTACATACTGCAGCTTTATATTTACCTGTGACCTACATCCAAAGCCTCGGCGACTGTCGGACTCCTGGATGATGCAGTAATTAACCTGTCAGCTGGGAATGGTTAGCGACGCTCCACATTTAGGTCAAAAATACTTTAAGTCTTTTGAAAAATCCCACACGAATACTCTGAGTACTTCAGTGAAATATTTACTCAAAGAAAAGTATTTAGGTTAAGTTCAAAACGACTGTCGGTTTTATTGATTATAGTTTGAAATGTGGCTTTTTCACACACACATTTTCACACACTGATGTACACACACACACACACACACACACACTGGGGCGAGGTGAAGTTAAGTGTCTTGCTCAAGGACACAACCACAGCATTCATCTCTCATTAACCTCTTTTATTCCAATTCTATCGTGATCTTTTAGTTTGTTTTGTATAAATGTAAATATACGTGTGTGTGTGTGTGTGTGTGTGTGTGTGTGTGTGTGTGTGTGTGTGTGTGTGTGTGTGTGTGTGTGTGTGTGTGTGTGTGTGTGTGTGTGTGTGTGTGTGTGTGTGTGTGTGTGTGTGTGTGTGTGTGTGGGGGGGTGTGTGTGTGTCGGTGTTGGCTGTAACTCGACTGTGGCTCATTTGGTAGAGCGTTTGCGCATTGACCTGAAGGTTGAGGGTTTGAATCCAGCTCTTGGTTGGTCGTGCGATTCCAGCTCATAAACCAGTGCACATTTGTAAATACATCAGCGGTGGAAGAAGGACGCCATTTTGTAAAAGTACAGATACAAGAGAACAAAAATACTCAAGTAGAAGTATCACATGAGAAAAACAACTTAAGTAAATGTAAATGTACTTAAATAGTAAAAAGTAAAAGTATTTTGTGCAGATTTTGACACAGTAGAAGTAAAAACAGTATTAGTAAAAGTTGGCAGCCATATTTGAACTGTGTACTCAAATGTGTGGCTTAAGTAAAAGTACAGATATGGAAGCAAAAAAATACTCAAGTAATAGTAAAAGTATCACGTGTACTTAGAGTAAAAATTAAAAGTATTTTTGCACAGATTTTGACACTGTAAAAGTAATAACGGCATGAGTAAAAGTAGTTGTGTCAGCCATATTTGAACTGTGTATCAATTTTGTCACTTAAAGTACAAATACTGGAGCAAAACAAATACCCAAGTAAAAGTATTAAAGTACCTGTTTAAAAATGTGCTTAAAGAGTAAAAAGTAAAAGTATTTCTCATAGATTTTGAGTCTTTAAAGCTTCAAATGTTGTGATTTTGATAAAGATTTGAGTTGAATTTTGCTCAACAGAAACGACTGAATCGAAAGTTTTTTCCGTTTTTATTTGTATATTTTTGTTTTGTTCAATAATAAGTAAAATAAAAATAAAGCCTCAGGTCTCACACAATAATAAAAATACTTTTACTTTTCCAGTTCAAAAATGTAGTGGAGTAGAAAGTACAGATACTGCTCTCAAATGTACTCAAGTAAAATGAACTAAAACTAAAACGTACACACTGGAAAATGTACTTAAGTAAAGTACAGATACCTCAAATTCTACTTAGGTAAAGTACTTCACCTCTTGTACTTTGTTAGCTGAAGCGAGTGGCCTGTTGCTGCGTCATAAACCTCATGTGATACTTTTACACACGTTAATCTACAACTTTAACAACTAAAAAAACAAAGTTAGTGAAGGTGTGTGGAGTTTAAAAACACAGTGGAGCACCTCCTGATGACATCACAAGGTGCAACAGCGCGTTTTCAGCCCGTATATGGCGTGTTTGTGCGTTAGACGTGTGTGAGTGAAACAAAACCGCGTCCACCCGCAGAGAGAGCGTGACCTGCACATAACTCCACGCCTCATACTTGGACTGCCTGTGTGTCACATTCACCGGTTGCTAAGGGCGTTGCTAAGGGACAGTGTTATTCATAATACGCATTGTGCTCGTTCAAGGTGGGACTGGTTTAGACTGGAACACTGCTATGGAAAAAAGTTTAGCCTGGAGAGTACACACACACACACACACCCCTACACACACACCCCTACACACACACACACACACGTTAAGGAAGTGATTTCACGGATGGATTATAATAATGACTATTTTTGGAGCGATTCAGTGGGCGGAGCCGCAGCACAGACTGTGTAAAGAAGAGATTTGTCTGTTATTAATGTTCATATCTTGATTTACAGACACAAAAGTGAAATAAAAACCCCAGGATCATGTAGAGGGTTAATACGAACATTTAAGACCAGAATGAGTCTGAAGCAGCAGGTACAGAAAAAATAAAATAAATAAATAACCAAAAAAACAAAAACAAAATAACCCTCAAAATAACTAAAAAGAACAAAAAATAAAAATAATTAAGAAAAAATCAAGAAAATAAACAAAAACAAAAAAACTCAAAATAACAAAAAAATTATAATAAAAATAACCCAAAAAACTGAAAATAACAAAAAAACAATAACTAAAATAATAACTAAAACAATAAAAAAAATAAATTAGAAAATAAACAAGAAAATATAATAACAATAACAAAAAAAACTTAAAATAAAAAAAACAAAAAAAGAGACCCCCAAAATACCAAAAAAAAAATAAATAAATAAATAAATAAATAAGTAATAATAAACAAAAAATAGCTCAAAAAAATTAAACCCAGGATCATGTAGAGGGTTAATACGAACATTTAAGACCAAAATGAGTCTGAAGCAGCAGAGACAGAGAGAGAGGGGCCTTTAAAAAAAATAAATAAATAATCAAAAAAAACAAAAACAAAATAACCCTCAAAATAACTAAAAAGAACAAAAATAAAAATAACCTCCAAAAAATTAAGAAAATAAACAAAACAAAAACTTGTGTTCAACAATCGGCTTGAAATCAATAAATAAAAGGAAAAAAAAGAAATGAAAAACACTATGAGCAGTGATACAGCTTTTCATTGTTGTTCCAGTAGAGGGCGCTGTGTTTGCTCCGCCCCTTTGGCTCTTTTCACTGCAGACACAGAATCTCAAGTATTTACCACCAAACTGTGAAGATACGTGTCCTGCTCATAGACTGTGTATAAAAATACTCTTTATCAACGGAGGAAGAGGTACTCCAGTCTGCTACTTAAGTAAAAGTACAAATATCAGAGTAAAAAAATACTCAAGTAAATGTAAAAGTATCAGAATATAACTGTTTATGTTTGTTGTTTTGTTTTTGTTTTGTTCAAATTCTGAATGTGTTAAAAATAAACCTATACTATGATAAAAATACTTTTAACTTTTCAGTCCAGTTCAACAACGTAGTGGAGTAGAAAGTACAGATACTGCTCCCAGATAAAGTAAAAGTAAAAAGTACCCACTTCAAAACTGTTAACTACTACTTTTAGTTGGTTACGTTCCCCTTTTGCTCTTTATTCAGTCGACGCAATATATGTCAAACTCAGGCCCGGGGCCCAAATCTGGCCCACGGTGTGATTATATTTGGCCTGTGAGATCATATCGAATGTGCATTAGAATCGGCCGAACTACAAATCCCAGAATGCTTTGCTGGTGCACTGGTCACAGTCGAGACAATGCACACGTTTAACCAGCGTGAAGGAAATTAAGCTGAATATTTGTTTTCTCTACACACTTTTTCTACCTCAAGACATGGACGGTTAATAGTTTGAAAGTCGAGTTTTCAGTGAAATTATTATTATTATTTTTTATTATTATTATTTTATTTATTTATTTTGTCATTGGCTTATGAAAAAAATTTACTTCAAAAAGGAACTGGAAAGTCTACAGAGAGAGACATAATTTATTTTATCCATTTAAATAAGACATGAACACTACTGATGTGTCTTTCATTAAAACTTTAATTCCTGATGTTTGTAGTATTTAGTTTGGGCTGTTCCAGATTTTGTGTTTATATTTTTTTGTCCAGTTACAGATTTAACTTGGATCAGACCTGGACTGAGGGACACGGAGACATTTTGTTTAAGCAAAATGAAAAATGAAAAGTAAAGTTTTAAATAAATACCATGTTTGTCCTGTGAATTTCTCTGCAGTTTTGTCTCTTTCTTGTTCTCCAGCTCTGGTCTGCGCTCCTGCTGCAGTAGCTCCCTCTAGTGGCTCGTTCATGTAACAGCTGTGAGTTTAATGGGCTTAACTGTCAGAATAAACATCGCCGCCCAGTATTTATCTCTAATTACTCATATTAAATTGTACTAATATGATTTTTGTGCCAGGGAGCTCATCATGTTTTTACCTGCCGTGTTACAAACGCAGAAACATAATCGATGGAACACATTTAATAAAAAAAACGCCGTTGAGCTGAATCACTTTTATTATTGTACAGCGTCGGGCAAAAGAGTCGCTCGTTAAACACATCGGTGTCGTCAGCCAAAGGAGTGACAGTAGTTTCCAAGTGCAACATACACAAAATAAAAAAGTACCAAAGTCTGACAGAGGAAGAGGTAACGCGGCGCTCTGCAAAGGGCTTGGCGAAAAGTTACGCAGTGCGGCTTTAGTTCAGTTCTTGTTTACAGTGTTTACGGGACGCTGGTGGAAATTTAAATGTAAAAGCTGTAGACGTAAATGTTTAACTGCTTTACAGATGATATTTTTTAAGTGTTGAGTGTGGGATTTGAACCGCTAACCTTCAGGTCAGAGGGCAAATGCTCTACCAACTGAGCCACCATAACGGATTTCGAACATTTAAACAAAAAAAAACCAAAAACAAAAATAAACATACAGGTTTTGTGACGCAACTGAAACAGCAGCGTTTTCTCCTGTTGCTATGGTTACTACGCTATATTTCCCATTGCAAACCCAAGTATTAAAGGAGCACTGCGTAACTTTTCTGGTATGGAGATCACCGTCGTCTGTCGCCTGAGTGTTTCCATGGCGATAGGTAAGTTTAATAATGTCAAAACTGTGGTACATATCATCCGTCCATCTTCTTTTTCTTCGTCTACTCATCCAGGGCGGACGGGGGCAGCAGTTTCCCTCACCCCAGACACTTCCTCCAGCTCCTCCAGACATACTGTAGTTCACCTCAGTCATGAAAAGTTACACAGTGTACCTTTAGATTACGCCCCTGTTGTCTTTAAGAAATCTAAACTTTTGCCACTGGATGAAGTACTCAATTTTGTAAGTAAAAGTACAAAATACAGAGCTAAAAGTTACTCAAGTAAAAGTAAAAGTATCACCTGAAAACATCTACTTAAGTAAAAGTATTTACTCAAATCAAGTGAAAAGTAGTTTGTACTTTTCAGTCCTGTTCAAAAATGTAGTGGAGTAAAAAGTACAGATACTGCTCTCAGATGTAGTGACGTAAAAAGTAAAAAGTATCCACTGTAAAATGTACTTAAGTAAAGTACAGACACCTCAAAATTCGACTTAAGTACAGTACTTTACTACGTGTACTCCATTACCTTCCACCCGTGACCTTTGCCGAGCGCCGCGTGATCCCAACAAAAAACGACACACACAGTTTATATAATACAGTAACTAAAAGCCTGAGCATTTTCAAATCTACGACTCGCACGGTAACATTAAAGACGTTAAAACGATGCGGTGGATCCTAACGCCGTCTCCAGCGACCGCCTCCGACAGCGGCGCCTCATCACCGGGCCGTCCTCCGGTACAAAAACAAAACAAAACAACAACAACAGGAAGTGACATCATTAACGTGTTGAAAACCTGAAAAAACAGGAGCTATAGGGTTAAGGTCAAGGTTCATAGACTGTGTAAAGAAGTGGACCGAGCGTTCATCGAGGCTAGCTAGTTATAGCGGCTAACCTGGAGTCGAATTCTACGTTTGGGATTCCGACCGCGAGTATCATAGCAACCAAAGAGCCAATTCGGAGCGAGGCTGTTGAAGGTAACGCCCCTTTCCGCCCACACCGCTGGTTTAGCAGGGAGCGGGCGCTTAGCAACGCTGTCAATCAAACCTGTTGCTAGTTGCTAACGCTAACGGGAGTGACCTCGGGGAAAGAAGGCGCCTGATTTGTTTGTTACTAATGTTAAAAAATTAAAAACTGTGACTAAGTTGCGGCTAAACTAAATATTTAATGACAAATTTTAACAACATCTGCAGGTTTTTCAGTAGAAGTTAATTAAATTTGAGTGACGTGACAGGTAGCAGATGCTAACGAGCGTCAACAGGGCGCCAACGTATTTGCAAAGCATTCTGGGATTCATAGTATTAGCGGTGCATGCACTATACTGGCGCAGCTCTATTACATTTGATATGATCTTTATTATGATCTTGTGGGCCAAATATATTTATATCGAGGGCCGAATTTTGCCTGCGGGCCTGAGTTTGACAGGTCTGAGTTACAGCGAAAGGGGACACATTTTTTCAATAAAACGTGAATTGGAGCCAGAGTCGATGGAACCGGAAGCGCAGTTATGATCACTTCCTGTTCGGAACGCGGCGGCTAGCAGGTTAGCTACGTCCATTTATGTAAACAGTCTATGGTTTAGGGTCAGGGTTTGGGTTGGGGGCCACTAGTTCTGCCATAAACCGTTTGTGTTTGTGTTGTGTCCTGCTGAAAAAAGTCAAAAGAGGTAAGTTTCTAGAAGCGTCCGAGAGATACAGAGACGTTAAACGAGCCCTTTGAGTGCTTCAGATCATGCAGACGGGAATGTAAAGACGAGAGACGAGCCTCAGATCGACACGGACACACGGGAACGCTAATCCCAACAGGTCAATCGAAAACCGCGCGGGCTACGGTAAAGACGAAGTAAGTCACATTATTACAAAAATAAATAAATACTGACAAGCTAACACATCTGAATGCCCTACCGAACAGCTCATGTGCTAACGACGATAGCGTATCTAGAAACAGTACAGGTTAAGTTGGTCTGTTAGCGTGTTAGCTCGTTAGCAACACAACTCGAAAGCTAAAAGGTTAGACTGATTTGAAAGAACAAGATAAAGTGAATGCCCAAACTAGAAAGTGGTGGAAGTGGAGTAAAAGTACAGATACTAGAGCAAAAAAAACAACGTAAAAGTAGAAGTATCACATGAAAAAAATGTACTTAAGTAAAAGTATTAAAGTACCAGTTTAAAAAATGGATCTAAAGAGTAAAAAGTAAAAGTATTTCTCACAAGTGTTGTTAACAGTAGTGATATTGATTAAAAATGACCGTATTTTCCGGGCAATAAGTCGCACTTTTTTTCATAGTTTGTCCGTGAAATATGTTTTTTCTTCATTATTATGCATTTTTTTGGCTGGTGTGACTTATACTCCAGTGCGACTTATATTTCAGAAAATACAGTATACATATGTTTTTGTTAAATAGTTACAATACAAATCAATTAAGTCAATCAGTCGAGTAAAAGTAAAAAGTATCCACTGTAAAATGTACTTAAGTAAAGTACGGATACCTGAAAATTCTACTTAAGTACAGTACTTTACTACTAGTTGTACTTTGTTACCTTCCACCACTGCAGTACTTCGTTAATAGTAAAAAAGACAAGATGGTGAACTTCTGCTGTTTTGAGTCACATGACCAGGGGCGTCGACAGAGGGGGGCAAACGGGTCTGTTGTCCCGGGCCCCAGGGTTTAAGGGGCCCAGGATTAGATTTATTAGAAGGGGGGCCCGTGTGCGGCTTCTTGCCCCGGGGGCCCTCACATTTCTGTAGACGGCCCTGCACATCACAAAAAGTCGCAAAAAAACTGACAGACGTTAGTTTCTGGAACAAAATAGAATAAAATAAACTGAAAGATTCAAACTTACGCTGATCAAAATAAACTTTAAAAAGACAAAACTGCTTGAGAATAATGTTTCTGCCTTTTTAAACCAAAACGAAAGTCTTTAAATTCAACTCAACAGCACATAACTTACTTCTACTTTAATAATCCCCGGCGTTTATTTGCCATATCTGACTCATATAACGCAATAAATATAGATATCACTGACTCCAGGCCAGATTTAGTCACAATAAAACACAGACTGTATAAAGAAGTGGACTAAGTGAGTGTTGCTAACGCTAGCGGGCGCGACCACAGCGGACGAACGCGCATGATTCGTCTGTTTTTAATGTTTACATCTTCATTTACAGACAAAAAAGTGAAATAAAAACCCCAGGATCATGTAGAGCGGGTTAATACGAACATTTTAAGACCAAAAAGATGAGTCTGAAGCGCACGCGTGACCACTTCCTGTTTGTAACGCGGCGGCTAGCGGGTTAGCTTTTGTCCATTTATAAATACAGTCTATGCGATAAACTTTACTCTGTGTTTTAAGTTAATGTTAAGTGTTATCCCGGAGCGTTTGTCTCTTAAAACTTGGGCCAAATTTGACGCAAAGTTAAGAAAAACATATTGGAAGTACGAGGCTCCTCCCCCCAAAGTCCCACGTCAAGTTAAAGAGACTAGAAGTGTATTTACAAGGCAAACGAGACCCACGTTTTTAGTCAGAGGACAGTGGCACAGCCTGTCCATAGAAACTCCATAAAACGGACGATCGGAAACACTGGGATGACAACGGAACATACTCAGGCATAACATTGTGATCGTAATAGCGCCCCTAGTGGTGTGATTTTCATTCCCCAAGCGGAATAATTAACGTATTTGTATAAAAACCTTTTGCACCTGCGCATAAAATTATATAAAATTAGCATATTGTTCAAAAGAGGCTGTTTAAAAGTCCTAGATTATCACCAAAAAGTGACTCCTGTGAGGTTTAATCCATGTTCTAAGGCTGTTACGTCGTCAAAAACAGACCTGGAGTTGTGTTTTGTTTCATTCACACTCTAGTCTAAAGCTCAAAAAAAGCTCCGCTCCACCTCGTGATGTCATCAAGTGGTAGTTTTCAAAGTTTTAACATTTAACTTTTCGCGTTTTTGTTGAGTAGAGATCCGAAACTCCAGAGGCTGAGATGATCCGAATGATTCTATAAATGAAGGTGTGTGTGAGTTTAAAAACACAGCGGAGCACTTCCTGTATCGCCACACGATGACATCACGAGGTGGAACGGGGCGTTTTCAGTTTTGAGAGAAGAACTCGGCCTAAATTTGCGGGTTTGTTTGTGTGTTAAATGTGAGAATGAAACAAAACAAAAAACACAACTCCAGGTCTGTTTGTGACGAGGAAACGAAATTAGAAAAGAGATCAGAGAAAAGCGTCATATGGGAACTTTAAAAATGACATAAAGAGAATAAGTAACTGCAAAAATTTGGATTAAAGTCCCACCCCAAAACTGCATCTGCCCAGTGTTCATTATTCTGCATATTTATAAGAAACTAAAACCCACCGTGACCCTATTTTCATTCAAAAATCTAACTTTTTCAGCAGTTTGAGCGATGCTAGCTTACACTTTGAGACCACAAGGGGGCGCACGCTTCGCCTCATCGGTTCCTCACTGTTCTTAAAGGTTCCTCGAAGTCGTACAGCCATAAACTGTTTAACGACGTGGACTGAGTGAGTGTGACGTCACCCGCGGCGTTCAGTGAAGCTCGTCGAGGCTAGCAGTTATAGCTAGCCTCGACGAGCTTCCGAGGAATTTTTCAACCTCGGAAGGATAAAAAATTCCGGTTCCTACTTTGCATTTTCCGAGCCGTTATCAGATTAAAAGCAAATCGGTCGTCTCTGAATCACAATGTTATGCCCGCCATGACGCCTGCCGTGATGAATGCTGGTGACGGAACAAATACAAGCTGTCCGCTATCGATGGCGCGCCCCGATCGTGAAGGTCAAAGGTCACACAGGGGTCAGTGTAGCGGACCGTGACAATGTGAGGAAGCTTCGTGTTCGTTAAGCCCTTTTCTCGTCCTCCGTTTGTGATGTAAAAGTTTAGTATTGCCTGTTTCGTTCGTGTGAATCTGTCCGTTGTCGTCGTTGTCGTCGTCGTTGTTTAAGTCTCTGGGTTGGGCGTGGCCAGTAGAGGCACATTGTCCCGTCTCCTCCGTCCCAGCGGGGGGCGCCGGTACTGCTCTCCGTCTGCGAGCGTTTGGGGCAGGGGCTTCCGTTTGCTCTCGGGCAGCAGCAGGATGGACAGAACGGCCAAAAGAGCGAGAGAGGAGTAGACCACGTGGTGCAGGAAGTAGCCGTAGTGGTTCCTTAAGTCCATGAGGGGGGAGCTGAGGCGCCCCACGCAGCCCAGAGCGAGAACTGCACCCACGCCGCTGCCCCTGGTGGAGAGATTAGGAATAAACACAGAGGCATGTTCAAAGTCATGGATTTTTTTTTTTTTACATAGATGCATAAAATAGACTGTGGAATTAATATAACACTGGATCAGAAATGAAGCTAATCGAGGCTAGCAGTTATAGCGGCTAATTTGGAGTTGATTTCCATATTTGAAATTCCGACTGCGAGTATCATAGCAACCAAAAAGCCAATCAGGAGCGAGGATGTTGAAGGTAACGCCTCTTCCCGCTCGCACCGCTGGTTTAGCAGGGAGCGGACGCTTAGCAACGCTGTCAATCAAACCAGTTGCTAACGCTAACGGGAGTGACCTCGAGGAAAGAAGGACCTGATTCGTCTGTTATTAATTAAAAAAAAAATAATAATAATAAACAAAAAAAAAAAACAAAACCAAACCTCAGAATAACTAAAAAAAACAAAAAAAAAAACAAAAAAAAACAACCTCAAAATAACAAAAAAATTAAGAAAAAAAAAAATCAAAACAACAAAACATTATAATAAAGTAACGCAAAAACTAAAAATAACAAAAAATAATAATAATAACAAGAACAGCAAACAAAAACCCTAAAAAAAAAATAATAATAAAAAAATAAAAAAAACAATCCCAAAAAAACCTCAATCAATAAATAAATGAAAAAAAAAAAATTAAAAAAATTAAATAAACTCAAAATAACAAAATAATGTTCATATCTTGATTTACAGACACAATAGTGAAATAAAAAACCCAGGATCATGTAGAGGGTTAATACGAACATTTAAGACCAGAATGACGAGTCGATGGAGCAGGAAGTGCGCACACGCTCACTTCCTGTTTGGAACGCGGCGGCTAGCAGGTTAGCTCTGTCCATTTATATAAACAGTCTGTGTTAATGAAAGCTGAATCAAATCTGTCTTATCTGGGGAGTTACAACTTCATGACTGATGCATAACTTCTCGATTTCGTAATGGCTAACCCAGTTTTCCGAGGATGTGGAGGAGGAAAAGAAGGAGGAGGAGGAGGTGGAGGAGGAGGAGGAGTGTGGGAGCATAAAGTTCTGTCATAACTCACTTCTGTTCATTACTAATGCATTCCGTGGGTTTTAATGTTCTTGTTTCATTTGTGCTGTTTCCGGAGCAACGCTTTAAATCAGCCCTGTTAGCTTGTGTCTCTATGGTTCTCATCTCTGTGGATTATTATGGTTTAATTTACACTTTTTAAATCACAATATTCATCTAAAAACACTTAATAAAAGAAACACTCCAGATGATTTCAAGTTCGAAAACTGCGGTGTCCAGTGGAGCTGAAGTCGCCGTAAATGTCGTCACAATAAAGAGTCGTGTAGCTGTGGCGCCCCCTATGGACAGAGGCACGTCACACTAGAGCAGAGAGTTTTTAAAAAATTTGGACCAAAATGACGACGCGACGCTGCAGAATCCTACGAGTATCAACGATTAAGAAAATAAAACTGGAGAAGGAAGTGCGGACGTCACAGTGGGCGTGGCACAGTGGGCGTGCCACAGTGGGCGTGGCACAGTGGGCGTGGCACACTGGGAGAGTACGTCAGAGTCCCGAGAGAGGAAACGAGGACAAACAGACAAGAGAGGAGATGAGAGAGGCGATGAGGACGAAGAGACGAGAGGAGGACAAGGAGACGAGGGTGAAGAGACAAAAGAAGAGACGAGAGAGGAGATGAGAGAGGAGACAAGAACAAGGAAACAAGGACAAGGAGACGGACAGACGAGAAGAGAGGACAGAGAAGAGACAAGAGAGAGAGCAAGAACAAGGACGAAAGGAGAGACGAGGATGAAGAGACAAGAGAAGAGAAGAGAGGAGACAAG